>NC_090821.1:25777763-26077763 GCF_000390325.3 Nicotiana tomentosiformis | reverse complement strand
CGGAGAACAACTCCACTCAGTCTTATCCCCATGGCCATTCATGAAATGGGGAATGGATATCATTGGCCCTCTACTATCGGCCCCAGGTAAAGCTAAATTTATTTTGTTTATGACTGACTATTTATCTAAGTGGGTTGAAGCACATGCTTTCAAGAAAATTAAAGAGAAAGAAGTCATAGCCTTCATCTGGGACCACATTATATGCCGATTCAGGATGCCTGCCGAGATCGTATGCGACAATGGAAAGCAATTCGTCGGCAGCAAAGTGACAGTTTCTCGAAGATCACAAAATAAACAATATCCTGTCGACGCCATATCATCCTAGTGGGAAAGGACAGGACGAATCGACAAACAAGACAATCATTCAAAATCTAAAGAAAAGATTGAACGAATCTAAGGGAAAATGGAGAGAAATATTGCCCGAAGTCCTTGGGAATATCGAATAACGTCAAAATCTAGTACGGGGGCAACACCGTTCTCTTTAGTATATGGCACCGAAGCTCTGATCCCGGTTAGAGTCGGGGAACCTAGCGTCAGGTTTCGATATGCAATAGAAGAGTCAAATCACGAGGCTATGAATACAAGCCTCAAATTTCTAGATGAAAAACGAGAAGCCGCCCTCGTTCGAATGGCCGCACAGAAACAGCGGATCGAAAGGTACTACAATCAAAGAGCCAATCTTCGATACTTTAAAACCGGGGACTTGGTTCTGAGGAAGGTCACCCTCAATACTTGAGGCCCAAATAAAGGAAAATTTAGCCCGAACTGGGAGGGACCATATCAAGTCCTTGATATCATTGGAAATGGATCCTACAAACTTGGCACGATGAACGACGAACAATTACCAAACAATTGGAACATATCACTCCTCAAACGATATTACTGCTAAGGTACGACCTTCTTCATTTTCGTTTATATTTTATACTAACCATTTGCAGGTATTTAATCGAAGACACCAAAGGATTCTTCAAACACAAAGTCCTTAGGTCTGAAAGCACGCATTGCACTCTTTTTCCCTTAGACCGTTTTTTGTCCCAAATGGGTTTTTCCGGCAAGATTTTTAACGAGGCAACCATTGTTCGTGCTAACTTAGAGCAATTCAACAGTATCCGAGGCTCCTTTACAATCAATCTCGAATACTGGGGGGCATCACCCTCGGATAGTTACAAGGAAAATATTTCGTGTCGACAGGGTCTCGATAGGTAAAAGACCAAATGGTCAAATGAATCGTATCCATGCAGATTACTCGAGTCCTAATGGCAAAACATGTACGCATGTATAATCTATTGAAAGAAGTATTTTTCCTTACCAGATGTTCCACGCCTTAGAGAAATTTATACTTTAAAATTTCATACTTATGATCTATTGTGGAAATTTGCTTAAGGGCCGATCACAACTAAAGTTCAAACAATTTACCCTATACTCGGGGACTGCCGTCCAAAACATCGACATGATCGAATTACTAAACCTCGAAATCGTAAGACCTTAAAAAAACAATCCTCGATTTTATAGGCCAAGGCCACCCCACTCGAGCACTGACACTTCGAACGAGTTCGAAGTATAGCAGGGAAACAAGCCTAAGGGGCAAATCCCAAACTAAAGGCTACGGCCAAATTAACACAGTTCGAAGACGTCCGAATTCTGTTATAAAACAGGCCTTCAAATATTCTCATAAACCGGTTAAAAAGGCAACCCTCGGATGAATTACTAAGGGTCTCGATAATATCGGCCCTCAAAAAACCCTAAGGGGTATCGAATTGTTCGAACTCCCGGACAATTTTGTGCTAAGTCATAACAAAGCAAAGGATTTCGATAACACCAATCCTCGAAAAACCTAATGGGCAAAACTTTATCTCGGGCTAAGGCGTGACAAATTTTTATGATTAATTTTTCAAGTCGAAAAAGGGGAAAAGGCATTCTTTTGAGGCCATATCGGCCTAATTCAAGAGCCTAAGGGTCATTTTATTTTTTGAGTTTGAGAAATCGTCCTTACTCAACTAAAACCTAAGGGTCACTCTACTTCGAGTTCGAGCAAGTACTCACTCGATTTTAAAGACTACACTTGTCCGACTTCGGTCTAGTTGCCTAAAGTCCTAAACTTGTGAGCAAACTCTCCATAAGGCATGAAGGCATAAATAAAATAGAATTTTTACGAGGTAGGAAATAGAATAAAGACAAGTCAAAGAGAAAAAAGATCTTTTATATATACGAAAAATATTTACAAGGACGGATCAGGGTCCCGCACAAAAAAAATCATAAAAGAAAAAGCCTAAGATTCCTAATTTTCCTTAGGGGCAGCTTCTTCTCAATCGAGGTCCTCCCCATTCTCGGACCCGCTCTTGCTTCCATCATCATCATCATCATCGGAAGAGGCCAGTGCTCTAGCATCAGTTTCATGCTCTTTAGCCTTTATTATCTCATCGGTATGATCGAAACCTCGAGCATGGATCTCCTCGAGGGTTTCCCTCCGAGATTGGTATTTGGCGAGTTCAGCAATTTAATGTGCTTGAGTTTGAGCGGTCTCGGCTGCCTCTCTCGCTTGGACTTGAGTGACTTCAGCATCAGCCCGGTAGATGGCCACGATTGCCTTTGCCTCGGCCTATGCCTTTTCAGCTTCTGATTTGGCCTTTACATGTTTGGAATCCAACCGAGCCTCGAGCTCCTGTATTTTATTTACCTGAGCTGAGCTTTTATCCTTCATGCCTCAAAGCTGACTTTTGACCGATGACAATTGGGCTCGAGCAACCTCTTTTTCAGCAGCAAAGCGGTCTATACTTTTTTTCCACCCCATGGTCTCTGCCTTCATCATGTTGACCTCCTCGCGGAACTGCTCGATACTCTCGACCTTCTGCTGCAGCTGTGAGATTGAAATGTTAGCCACCATTCCCGAATCGAGCCCATGAGCTTTTAAGATTTTCATTACCTGCTCGATCAGGTCGATCTGATCTTGGTGAGCCTTGGCCAACTCAGCTCGGAGGTCCTTGATCGCCTCATCTTTTTGCCCACTGAGAATTTTAAGGGCATTTCTCTCCTCTGTGAGCCCTCGGAGGTCAGCCTTACATCGGATCAGCTCTACTCGAGACTTTGAAAATGCCTCCTGATGGAGTGCCAAAGCCTATATGGAAAAAAAGAAAGGAAATTAGACAGGAAGAGAAGAAATATACTAAGTATAATATCGACAAAGGGAGTTGAGACTCACCCGATTCAAGGCTTGTTGAGCCTCATCGAGGAGACTCAATGCTTCACTCAAGTCGGTAGCATCATCGACCCCAATAAAATAACCACGGAAGGGGTCCTCCCTTCCATGGGCCCCGTCTACTTCGGGAGTCCTCGTAGCTTGGGCCTCCTGAATTGCCTCATCGGAAAACGCAGGGAGAATCGGTGAGTCTCCAATATCTATTGCCCCAAGTGAGCCATTTGGGGCATTCTCCTCGATGCGAAGGGCCTCAGATCCAGCCCCTTCAGACATACCCGCCTCATCTCGGCGGGAGGCATCTTCGATCTCCGACAACTTGGGGACTTTGCCCGAGTCCTTTTCCAAGACGCCCTCGGCTCGAGGCGGAATCTCCTCAACCACCATCGACTCAGAGACCTTTGGGGCCTCGATGGTTTTCTTCACTCGGGCCACAAGTTTCGAGCCATCGTCTTCATCTCCTTCTTCTTCCTCCCTTAGCCGTTGAATCACATCTGCTGGCAGGGCAACAATGTCTTTCTTAGGCTTACGAATCGTATTCTTCTTAGGCTTTGGATACTCGGAGGTTGAGGTCCTTTTCCTTTTCTTATACCAGCTTCGAAACCGATGTCAAAGTTTCCTCCTCACCAGATGAGGGCCTCATGACCGCATCCTTGCCCAGGCCTGTATACGAGAATATTGAATAGGTAGAAGAAGGGCATCTTAATCATATCATCAAATACACAAAAAGTGGGCTTACCATGATTCTTGGCCTCCCATCGGCCTTTTGCTAAATCGCGCCATGAGCACTCGGCATATGTAGAGGTCGAGGCTAGGTTCCGAACCCAGCTCTCGAGGTCGGGAATTGCACAGGGCATCCAAGCGACCGCTACATCATGGAAAAGACATCAATGAGAAAAGACAAAGGAACAAATAATACATGGAAGCTAACAGTGAGACGGTAGTTACGATTCATGTTTCATTTATCAGGAAATGGCATCTTCTCGGCTGGGATTAGGTCGGAAGTCCTCACTTGAACGAATTGGCGCATCCAACCTCGATCCTTGTCCTCGTCTATGCTCGAGAACAACACTTTGGTAGCCTGATATTGGAGTTTTATTAACCCACCTCGATAGAGGTGGGGGGGCTATACAATCTGATAAGGTGGTTGAGGGTGAAAGGGAGCCCCTCGACTTTGCTCGCAAAAAATCAGAGTAGAATAACAATTCGCCAAAAGGAAGAATGGATTTGGCCTAGGGTTATTTGATATTGATGGCAAAAATTAACAATGACGGGGTCGAGGGGGCCCAGTGTTAAAGGGTAAGTGTAAATACTTAGAAACCCTTCCACATGGGTGGTGATGTCTTCTTCGGGGGTCGGGATCACCACCTCTTTGCCCTCCCAGTTTCTTTACCTCGACATTGGCTTGCATCGACCAGGAATCGATGAGGCTTTATCGGTCTTGAAATCAGAGTTTAGCGCGCACCCCCAGGAATGCATTCCTCAAGATGGGGTTCCACCGGCATTTTTCCGCCGGCCGGTTGAGAAGATGAGCAGCTTCTTTTTGTGGTACCGTTTTTTATGTTTTTGCCATTTTTGTTTAAGTTTGAAGAAGAGGAAGAGAATAGTACTTGATGTAAAAGCTTGAATCAATGGGAAAGAGGTCTATTTATTGGGAAGAACTTAAGAGATGTAAGATATGTAATGGGAAAGGGGTCTATTTATTGGGAAGAACTTGACATAAAAGCTTGAATCAATGGAATAGTACTTGACGTAAAAGCTTGAATCAATGGGAAAGGGGTCTATTTTTGTGAAGATTTGTAGAAGGGAAGAACTTAAGAGATGTAAAAGCTTTGGATATTAGAAGGAAGTGAAAGTAAAGCTTGAATCAATGGGAAAGGGGTCTATTTATTGGATTCGCGGTGACGGTTCAAATGCACTAGTGACCGACCACCAACTGACACTTATTAATGACTTGGTGAACTGTACTAGCGGGACGTTTTGGTCACTCCCATCGCTTACATCATGAGGATGATGTCAGGACAGGTCGAGGTAGAAAATAGAAGGCTCAATTCATTTCTTGTCATTTCACTCCAAAAAATGAGGGGACTATCTGTATACGGATAAAACGGGCCCACCCAATTTTACTAGTTGATCGAGACTGGGAGGTTGCATCGAAGGATGGCCTCGTAACGGAACAAATCACGAGGATAAGGTACCTAGTTCAGAATCGAGGTACTTGTCGAGATCGAGGCTAGTAGCGATCGAAGCCAAATGAGACAGACATCGAGCAAGATTGAAGATAGCACAATAACAGAAAGGCAAGATATCCGTGACTTGTTGAGGATTATGGCGTAAATCTCGGAACGGATCAAATCAGAAATGATTAATTAGCTAATAATGGGATTTCTTTCTGTAATTAGAATTATACCATAAGTGGAATTTCTCTACTATTTAAAGGGGGTTCTAATAATTTATAATACACATTGTTCACAGATATCAAAGCAATATAATTGTCTTTCTCGTTTAGAGAAGATGGCTCGAGTTACTCAAGGATTATGACCTCAATATTTTATATCATCCGGGGAAGGCTAATGTTGTAGCGGATGCTCTTAGCCGGAAATCTATGGGTAGTTTGGCCCATTTAGAGGCATATTAAAGGCTATTTGCCAATGAGGTTCATCGGTTGGCTAATTTGGAAATTCGTCTTGCAGATTCCAGTAAAAGAGGAGTGATTGTGCAAAATAGAGCCGAATCGTTGCTTGTGGTGGAAGTCAAGGAGAAGCAATACAATGATCCATTGTTGGTGCAATTGAAGGAGGGTATTCATAAACATAAGACCATGGACGTTTCTCTTGGCATGGGTGATGGTACACTAAGGTAACAAGGGCGTCTATGTGTTCCAAATGTAGATGGTCTCCGGGAGAGAATCATGATCGAGGCTCAAACTTTGAGGTATTCCGTGCACCCGGGCTCTACAAAAATGTATCATGATCTTAGGGAGGTCTATTGGTGGAATGATATGAATAGGAATGTAGCGGACTTTGTGGCGAGATGTCCAAATTATCAGCAAGTGAAGGGCGAACACCAAAGGCCCGGTGGGTTGGTACAGAACATAGAAATTCCAATGTGGAAGTGGGAAATGATTAATATGGATTTGTGGTAGGACTACCTCGCACTCCTCGTAAGTTCGACTCGATTTGGGTAATTGTGGACCGACTCACGAAATCAGCACACTTCTTGTCGGTTAAGGCTACCGACACAGCGGAACAGTATGCTCAGTTGTATATCGAAGAAATAGTCAGGTTCCATGGCACTCCAGTTTCTATCATTTTTGATTGGGGGGCACGATTCACGACTAATTTATGGAAGAGGTTTCAGTAAGATTTGGGTACTCAGGTGAATCTTAGTACAGCCTTTCACCCGCAGACTGACGAGAAGGCAGAGCAAACTATTTAGACGCTTGAGGATATGTTGTGAGCTTGTGTTCTTGACTTCAGGGGTAGCTGGGATGATCATTTTCCACTCATAGAGTTTGCCTACAACAATAGTTATCATGCTAGCATTTAGATGGCACCGTTCGAGGCTTTATATGGTAGGAGATGTAGATCTCCCATTGGGCGGTTCAAGATTGGGGAAGCAGAATTGATAGGGCCAGACCTATTGCATCAGGATACAGAGAAGGTTAAGATCATTACAGAACGGTTGAAAACTGCTCTAAGTCATCAAAAGTTCTATTCGGATGTGCATCGTAGGGATTTGGAGTTCAAAGAAGATGATTGTGTATTCTTGAAGGTTTCCCCTATGAATGGTGTAATGTAGTTTGGTTAGAAAGAACAATTGAGTCTGAGGTATGTCGGACCGTACAGAATCACTCAGAGGATTGGTCAGGTGGCTTACAGGCTAGAACTACCTCCAGAGATGTCTTTAATGCACCCAGTGTTTCATGTATCCATGTTGAAGAAGGTAGTTGGAGATCCATCGCTTATTGTTCTGATTGAGACTATAGAGGTTAATGAGGAATTGACTTATTAAGAGATTCTGGTTGCCATTCTTGATATGCAAGTCCAGAAGTTGAGAAACAAAGAGATTGCCTCCGTGAAAGTGTTATGGCAAAACCAACAAGTCGAAGAGGCCACCTGGGAAGCCGAGGAATAGATGAAGAAGAAGTATCCTAATTTATTTGAATAGCTATGTAATTGTGTCCATGATGTTAAAAGCTAACTTTCTACAAATTTTGTTTCCCCCTGTACAACTTATGTTAAGGATTCTCCTTCTTGGTAGTGTAATGTTTATGGCATTGTGGCCGGTGTTGTTTCCATTGTTTAACATTTTTGTGTTGTGGTTATGTTGTTAGGACTAGTTTTGGGATTCTCTGGCAGGTGGATAGGCCTAATTACAGGGGAGACTAGCGAAAATTTTGGAAATTTAGGGAGTTAGTCAAATTTGGGACTGTTGGTGTGCGAAGTAATTGTTGGGTCACATTAGATGCTAACGGAGGATTTTAACCCTCATTCGAGGATGAATGATCCTAAGTGGGGGAGGATGTGAGGCCCCTCAAATTTCCTATTAGTCTGAGGCCATAAGCACGCTCACAAGTCGCTTAAGTGTCGTCTTGCCTTCCACGAGGGGTTAAGGATTATAAAAACTTAAATGATCATGATATTAAGTGTAGGAGTTGTATTGGATATAGTTGAGGGCCTAAGGAGATCCCTAGAACTAAGCCATGTTGGGAACTATGCAATAGGCTAAAGTTTTAAATAAATTCACACAAGATCCGATTTCAAACACATCAAGTTAAAGCCCTTTGAGTCTAGTTTCTAACGCATCAAACCGTTTGGCATTTGGATATTTCTACAGAAAGTTATGGCCATTTTGCCATACCTATGCCATATGCATGCCCAGATGCGCGGTCGCGCATATTAGAGGGTATTCTGCCTTGTGTGTGCGGCCAGACGCACGGTCACTTGCCCAGGTGTGTGACCACGCACGTAGGAGCCCTATAAATGCCTCCAAGGCCGGGTAGAGAGAGTGGCTAAGTCATTTCTTTGAGCTAGGGCTTGCTCTATCAAGGGGAATCCGTCCTATACTTCCCTCCCATGAACCAAGGTAATGTTTTTAGAGTATTTTGAATTGATTACTACTCCTAAACACTTATATTAGCAAGGATTAATCTTGAAGATCCATAGATTTCCATTCAAATCTCCAAATTGGTCAAGAACACTACAAGTTGGGATTCTCAAGAGTTTCACTATAAGAGGTATGTCTACCATCTCTAACTAATCTATGGTGATTAATTATGTATGAAATATGTGTTATGACTTATGGGATGGTGATTAGAAGCCATAAGTGCCTAACCTAGGTTGTGTTGGTATTGTAGAGATTGTAAAATAAATTAATTGATAACATTTATGGGTTGGGAGTGAAGTGTTGGGCATGCATGTGCTAATGGAAGTTGTGAGATGAATCATTGGTGTGCAAGGTGTGGTCTTTAAGTGAAGAAATTCCATTGAAGGAGGTTGTAGGAAGATATACACATTAGATGTTTGATAAAAAGTCTAAATGACTTAAAGTATAGAAATCTTACTAATATTGGCGCAATTGTGCTGCATTGTTGTAGATTGAAGTTGTTTAGTGTGATGGACCATCGTAGTATTATTAAGGGTCAAATTTCAGGTATGAAGGCTAAACTCTTTTTCTGGTATTGGAATTCCCGTGTTATTACAAAACTCCATCGTGTAAATTTTGAACATGGAATGCTATTGATGTGGAGTATTCAAACTAGTAGAATTGATGCCCGATTAGCATAACGTGTTAGAACCCTGGTGTGTTAATGATTCTCTATTTTTGAATTAATCATGTTTTACCCCTTTGAGAAGAAGATCTTATATGAAATCAATGTGATTAAACACTTATTTCTCATATGATAAAACTTTATGAATTTACACTTGCTAAGGCCAAAGGTGCCAAACAGTTGATTAAAAGGGAACTCTTTTGTACATATTATTATTATTTTGGGAACTCGAGTTGTGGCATCGTGGTTACACCTCCACCCATATACGTTAGGGTAAGGCGGCGGGGCCGCTTTGTCTAGAGTTGTGGTATTGTGATTACACCTCCACCCGCATACACTGGGGTGAGGCGGTAGGGTCACTTTGTATATATTTGTGGTATTGTGAATACACCTCCACCCACATACACTGGGGTGAGGCGGCGGGGCCGCTTTGTATAGAGTTCTGGTATTGTGATTGCACCTCCACCCGCATACATTGGGGTGAGGCGACAAGGACGCTCTGTATAAAGGTAGTTGTAAAGGATTCCTGACTTGAAATTTATAAGTGTTATTGAAAGTTCTTAATAAATCTATTTTTACTTTTATGGCTACATAAGCCCTATGACTGTTACCATGATTCATCATATTCATGTTGTATTTCCAAGTCCTTGAACAGGTGTCTTGGTTTTCATACTAGTATTATTCGACATGTACTAACGTCTCATTTTTTCCGCGGGCAGTGCATCTTTAATGGATACATGTGGTTCCACAGTAGGAGGTATTGACCAGTGATAGCGGTACACTTTTTCCCAGCTTACTTGGCGAGCCCCACTTCATTCTGGGGTTGTGCATCTTTTGTTCCGTGTGTATTATGTTTTGAGGTTTAGTCGGAGCCTTGTTGCCGGCACCATCATTTTACCTTTTTATATCTATTAGAGGCTCCGTAGACATAGTGTGAGTTGTGTATTACTGTTGAAATGTTAAACTAAAGATGTCGTAATTGTATCTCATGCTTCCACTATAAAACTATGGATGTGAAATGTATTGTTTTGGAGACTTATAAATGAAGTAACTAATGGTGATGGAACTAGTGTTGTTCATGAACCCTTGTGGTATTAATTAATGAAGTTTATATTCTCTTTATTTATGGGTGAGTTGGGTAGAAGGAAATCCAGCAGGCTTGTTCGGCAGGGTTACCTCCGTTGAGCGCTGGTCGCACTCTCCGAAGTCGGGGCGTGACATCGATATTCGGGCATTTCGTGGGTATGAGCATTTTGACTTGGTAGGTATTTCCTTATTGATTGTTATGTGTGGATTGGGTGGCACGCCGCCATGGGTATTATGTTTGGATCGGGTTACATGCCGCAACAATATCATGTGCGGATCGGTTTGCACACCGCAATGTGAGATGTTGAGTACGATTTCTTATATTTATTTTGTGTGCCTTGTTTCTCAACTCTGAGATAGGTTCATAACATCTGTTTGGCCATTTTATTCGTTACGTGGGCTGGATAGTTCTTTACTCGAGTTTGCTTTTCCTTAGTTGGTCATATTCATGTTGTGGCTTGTTGACGCATTAATGTCATTGTATGAGATTTTAGGTGGTTTTTGATGTGGCTTGTCAATCGAGCATCTTGTAATGGGCGAGACAAGGTTTTTAGGCCAGAAACAAGTGCAATCGGATTTATATAAGGTATATTAGAGGGTGAATGGAACTTTTCAGTTAAGAATGAGGCAAGGGTTCTTGTTGAGCGGAGGAATTCCATGAATTATTGATTTGGCGGGTGGTTATGAATTTCTACACATCTCTTTCATCATTGCAGTATTGTGAGGGTCGGAACCGGACTTATATGTGTTATGATATATACTACGAGCGTCAGATTCGTGAATTTGCAGCTATTGTGGTTGGAGGATGTTATATTGGGCATATGAATTATGCGGTGCAATGTGTGATTATAGCATGAGTGAGTGATCATGTTTTGGGTTCAGCGTGTTGAGATTGATACAATGTTCGTATCTTAGAATCACGCCTCATAGAGAATTTTGCAAGTTGGAATTTGGTTCTAAGTCTTGTGGGCTAAGGTAGCAGGAAGGATCATCAGTCGGACTCGAGATAATGTGCTCACATGGGTTGCGGTGGCACGGGTAGGGGTACGAGGTATTAATCAGCAATTTTGGGCTTCTCCGGAACGCTTCTTGGCACGTTCGAGGACGAACGTATGTTTAAGTGGAGGAGGATGTAACAACCCAACCGGTCATTTTGAGCTCTAGGGTCATGATAAGTTCGTATCAGAGCCTAGGTAGCATAGGTCTCACAAGTCATGAGCAGGTTTAGTAGAGTCTTGCGGATCGGTACAGAGACGTCTGTACTTATCTTCGAGAGGCTGCCAAACCCTTAGGGAAACTTCACATTCTTATATTCTTGTCGTGCGAATTTGTTGATTCCGAAAAATAAACTTTTGTTATTCTATTCTCTCAGAGATGGTGAGGACACGTGCTACCGGATTGGGCGGATGGCCACTAATACCACCAGCTAGGGCCACGAGAGGTCGGGGCTACGGTAGAGGCTGAGGTGCAGCTCGTACAGCAGCTAGAATAGCACCTGTTGACCCACCAGTTGCTCCAGCTCACCAGCTGTCCCCATTGTGATTACAGACCTTCAGGAGGCCTTGGCCCAGATATTGATTGTATGCACTAGCGTTGCTCAGGCGGTTTCAGTTCAGGCCGCACCATCTACTTTTTAGGCCGGGGGAGGTACTCATACTCCTATCGCCCGTACTCTAGAGCAGGTGGTACAGGTACTCCAAACACTGGGGGTACTACCAGCCCAGGCGATTATAGTTTCTCAAGCCCAGGTGGGTCCCATTCTGAGTGATGAGGAGTAGAAGAGACTGGAGAGGTTTTCTAGCATTCATTGGGGCAGAATCAGAGGATGCTCAGTACTTCTTGGATAGGTTCCAGTAGAGTCTTTGCATGACGGGTATTCTGGAGACTAGTGGGGTCTCATTTATTACTTTTCAGCTGACGGAGGCAGCCTTTAGATGGTGGGAGACCTATGAGCGGGGCAGGCCAACCGATGTTGCACAACTTTCATGGCACGATTTCTCCATTCTCTTCTAGGAGAAGTTTGCGCCATTGACCTGCAGGGAGGAGTTGCGTAGGCAGTTTGAGCAGCTACGCTAGGAGGGTATGTTTGTGACCCAGTATGAGATGAGATTTTCAAAGTTGTCTCGTCGCGTGATTTGGTTGGTTCCCACAGAAAGGGAGAGGATTAGGAGGTTCATTGATGGCATCAGCTATCAGTTGTGTTTTGTTATGACTCAGGAGAATGCATCAGGTGCTAGGTTTGACGAGGTGGTTGATATTGCTCGGCGGCTAGAGTTGGTCCGCGGTCAGGAGCATGAGGAGAGGGAGGCTAAGAGGCCTCGTGGTTCGGGTAGTTTCAGTGGTGTTTCTTCTGGGTGTCTGTCCCACCACAGCAAGGGTCGTCCTTATAGGCCCTCTCAGATAGCTCTTCCAATTTATCGTGGTGCATCAGTTACCCACGGTTTTTATAGTGATCGTTCGGGTAAGTCTTCTAAGGTTTCTACAGGTAGTTCCTCGGGTTATCAGGAGCAATAGCTCCGTCAGAGGAGGGGTTGTTTCGAGTGCAGCAACTTGAGTCATGTCAAGAGGGATTGACCCATACTGTTGAGTGGGGTCCCATAGAAGAGTTCTCGACCGATGATACCAGCACCAGCAACTACACTACCCGCTCAGCCAGCTCGGGGTAGGTTTCAGGCATCTACAGGTCACCCTAGATGGGGAAGCCGATCAGGTGGTGGTCAGGTTCGATTCTATGTTATTCCTTCCAGGCCAGAGGCCGTTGTTTCAGACGCAGTGATCACAAGTATTTTTTCAGTGTGCCACGGGTATGCTTCCACACTATTTGACCCAGGTTCTACTTATTCCTAAGTATCATCCTATTTTACTCGTTATTTGGATATGTCCCATGAGTCCTTAATTTCACCTGTGCATGTATCTACGCTGGTGGGCGATACTATTGTTGTGGACAGTGTGTATTGGTCATGTGTGGTGACCATTGAAGGATTGGAGACTAGAGTTGATCTCTTATCGCTTAGTATGGTTGATTTCGATGTGATTTTGGGTATGGATTGGTTGTCTCCATGTAGTGCTATTCTGGATTGTCATGTTAAGATCGTGACATTGGCAATACCGGGGTTTCCAAGGATCGAGTGGAGAGGTTCGCTGGATTATGTTCCCAGCAGGGTAATTTCATATTTGAAGGCCTAACAGATGGTTGGGAAGGGGTGTCTGTCATATTTGGCTTTTGTGAGAGATATTGGTGTTGATACTCCAACTATTGATTCTATTCCGGTAGTACGAGACTTTCAGGATGTGTTTCCTGCAGACCTATCGGGCATGCCACCCGACAAGGATATTGATTTTGGTATTAACTTGGTGCCGGGCACTCCGCACATTTCTATTCCTCTGTATCGTATGGCACCAGCTGAGTTGAAGGAATTGAAAGAGCAGCTTCAGGAGCTTCTTGATAAGGGGTTTATTAGGCCTAGTGTGTCGCCTTGGGGTGCACCGGTTCTGTTTGTGAAGAATAAGGATGGTACTAGTATCCTTTGTCGCGCATTTATGTTTTGTTTGACTAGGTTTAGGGGGCTAGAGTGTTCTCTAAGATTGATTTGAGGTCTGGGTATCACCAGATGAAGATTCGGGAGTCAAATATTCTGAAGACGGCATTCAGGACCCACTACGGTCACTATGGGTTCCTTGTGATGTCCTTTGGGCTGACCAATGCCCTAGCAACATTCATGCATCTGATGAATAGTGTATGTGAGCCATATCTGGTGTACTCGTGTAGCCAGCAGGAGCATGCCCGACATTTGAGGATTGTACTACAGAGGTTGGGAGAGGTGAAGCTTTATGCCAAGTTCTCCAAGTGTGAGTTTTGGCTTAGTTTAGTGGTGTTCTTGGGGCACGTGGTGTCCAGCAAGAGGATTAAGGTTGACCCAAAGAAGATAGAGGCAGTCCAGAGTTGGCCGAGACCATCTTCAGCTACTGAGATTCTGAGTTTTGTCAGCTTGGCCGGATATTATCGTTGCTTCATGGAGGGTTTCTCGTCCATTGCAGCACCTTTGACCAGGTTGACCCAGAAGGGTGCGCCATTCAGTTGGTCGAATGAGTGTGAGGAGAGCTTTCAGAAGCTCAAGACTGCCTTGACCACAGCTTCAGTTCTAGTTTTGCCTTTAGCATCGGGTTCTTATACAGTGTATTGTGATGCTTCTTGGATTAGTATTGGGTATGTCTTTATACAGGACGGTAGAGTGATTGCTTATGCTTCGCTCCAGTTGAAGCCCCATGAGAAGAACCATTTGTTCATGATTTGGAGTTGGAAGCCATCGTTCATGCATTGAAGATTTGGAGGCATTACCTCAATAGTGTGTCTTGTGAGGTGTTTACGGATCATCGGAGTCTCCAGCACTTGTTCAAACAAAAGGATCTAAATTTGAGGCAGCGGAGATGGTTGGAGCTGCTAAAGGACTATGATATTGCCATTCTGTATCATCCCAGGAAGGCCAATGTGGTGGCCGATGCCTGAGTAGGAAGGAGGTAAGTATGGACAGTCTTGCATTTATTCCGGTAGGTGAGAGACCGCTTGCATCAGATGTTCAGGCCTTGGCCAATCAGTTCGTGAGATTAGATATTTTTTAGCCCAGTCGGGTTCTAGCTTGTGTGGTTTTTCAGTCTTCCTTATATGATCGCATTAGAGAGCGTCAGTATGATGATTTCCATTTGCTTGTCCTTAAGGACACGGTGATGCTAAGGAGGTGACTATTGGGGACCATGGGGTATTGCGGATGCAGGGTCGGATTTGTGTTCCCAATGTAGATGGGCTACGTGAGTTAATTCTTGAGGAGGCCTACATTTCGCGGTATTCCATTCATCCGGGTGCCGCAAAGATGTACCAGGACTTGAGGCAACACTATTGGTGGAGGAGGATGAATAAAGATATAGTGGGGCTTGTATCTTGGTGCCTAAATTATCAGCAGGTGAAGCACGAGCACCAGAGACCGGGCGAATTACTTCAGAGGCTTGAGATTATGGAGTGGAAATATGAGCGTATCACCATGGATTATGTAGTTGGGCTCCCACGGACTTCGAGGAAGTTTGATTCTATTTGAGTGATTGTGGATCGGTTGACCAAGTCAGCACATTTCATTCCAGTCGGGACTACTTATTCTCCAGAGCTGTAGGCTGAGATCTACATCCGCGAGATTGTTCGCCTTCACGTTGTGCCGGTGTCCATCATTTCAGATCGGGGGCACATAGTTTACATTGCAATTTTGGAGAGCAGTGCAGCGAGAGTTAGGAACACGGGTTGAGTTGAGTACAGCATTCCACACTCAGACAGATGGATAGTCCGAGCGCACTATTCAGATATTGGAGGATATGCTATGCGCTTGTGTCATAGATTTCGGGGGTTGTTAGGATCAGTTTATGCTGTTTGTAGAGTTTGCCTACAACAACAGCTACCAATCAAGCATTCAGATGGATCTGTATGAGGCTTTGTATGGGAGACGGTGTCGGTCTCCGGGGGTTGGTTTGAGCCGGGTGAAGCTAGGCTATTGGGTACTGACTTAGTTCAAGATGCTTTGGACAAGGTTAAATTGAATCAGGATCGGCTTCGCACGGCCCAGTCTAGATAGAAGAGTTATGCCGATCGAAAGGTTTGTGATGTTGCTTACATGGTGAGGGAGAAGGTACTACTCAGAGTTTCACCCATGAAGGGTGTCATGAGGTTCGGGAAGAAGGGAAAGTTGAGCCCTCGGTGTCTTGGGCCTTTTGAGGTGCTTGAGAGGCCAGCCAGTCGAGGAGGCTACTTGGGAGACCGAGCAGGAGATGCGGAGCAGATATCCACGCCTATTTGAGACTCCAGGTATGATTCTAGACCTGTTCAAGGATGAACATTTGTTTAAGAGGGGAAGGATATAACGAACTGACCGGTCATTTTGAGTGTTGTAGCCCTGTTCCACCATTTACTACTTATTATATGCTTAATTGTTGTTATGTGACTTGTCGGGGTAGTTGGCTTAGTCCCGAGGATGTTTCAGAATGAATTGGGACACTTCGTCCCAAGGTTGGAAGCCTAAGTTGAAAGAGTTGATCAGATGTTGACTTATGTGTAAATGGCTCCGGAATGGAGTTTTGACAACTCTGATAGATCTGTAAGCTAATTTTGGATTTAGGAGTATGTTCAGATAGTGATTTGGAGGTCTGTAGTTAATTTTGGCTTGAATTGGCGAAAATTGAAAAAATAAAAGTTTGGAGAGTTGAGAAGTTTGACCGAGAATTGACTTTGTGATTTTTGGGCTTAAATTTTGGTTCCGGAAGTTAGAGTAGGTCTGTTGTGTCAGTTATGACTTATGTGCAAAATTTGAGTTTAATCGGAGTTGATTTGATAGGTTTCGGCATCGATTATAGAAGTTGGAATTCATTAGTTTTTATTAGGATTGAATTGGGGCACGATTCGTGTTTTTGATGTTGTTTGATGTGATTTGAGGCCTCAACTAAGTTTGTATCATGTTTTAAGATTTGTTGGTATGTTCGGTTGAGGTCCCGAGGGGCTTGGGTGGATTTCGGATGGTTATCGGTGTAGAATTGGACTTTGGAGATGGCTGAAGTCTGCTGATGCTATGGGTTCCAGTTTCCTTCTATGCGATCGCGTGGATAGGTCCGCGATCGCGAAGGGTCTTTGAAGGCTGTTGAATTTTTCTTCTTCGCATTCGCATAGTGAGGGACGCGGTCTTGGAGGTTGTGAAGCTTGTGCTTCGCGAACGCGTAGAGTGGATCGCGTTCGGGTACAAGGAAGTGAGGCAGCTGGGGTCACGCGAAGTGTTTGTTTGCGATCGCGTGGGGATTTCCGCGATTGCGTAGGTCTGTGAATCAGTGAATCGTGTTCGCGTGGAGTCAACCGCATTCGCGAAGGCCATTTGGGCGGGGGGCAGATTTGTTTTGTTCTTCGCGATCGCGAGGGACTTTCCGCGATCGCGAAGAGGAATCACTGGGCAGCAGTGTTAAATACCAAAAACGAGGGTTTGAACCCATTTTTCATATTTTGAGCTAGAGACCTCGGATTTGGGCGATTCTTGAAGGGATTTTCAAGGAGTTGATTGGGGTAAGTGATTCTAACTCGGTTTTAGTTGTATTACATGAATCCATCGATATTTTTGTCATTGAATTAGTGATTGGATTTAGAAAATTTTGGAAAAAATGGTGAAACTTCTTAGGCCAAATATTTGGGATTTGAGTAGCATTTTGGTGTCGGATTTGAGTAATTTTGGTATGGTTGGACTCGTGGTTGAATGGGTATTCGACTTTTGTCGGATTCCGAGACGTGGGCCTAGGGGTTGACGTTTTTAGTTAACTTTTTGACTTTTGATAAGAACTTAGCAATTTCATATGGAATTGATTCTGGTATCTTATATTGATTGTATCGAGTTGTTTGTGGATAGATTCGAGGCGTTCGGAGACCGATTTGCGAGGCAAGGGCTTGCTAGCAGAGTGATTCGATTTGCTTGAGGTAAGTATCTTATTTAAACTCGGTTGAGGCACCGATTTCCTGAATTTTTGTGATAACCACGTGCTGTTGGGTGCGCACATACATGGGTATGAGCCTATGTGCGGGCATCGGTGTCATATATTCATGTTCGGGTTGAGCTTGGGTTCTTATAAGCCTAGAATTGACTGTTAAGCATTAAACTATGATATCTCACATGTTGTAACAGTTTATGTGATCTATTTGAGCCATGCTGAGGCTACATAGAGATTTAATCCCTGAACGAAATTGATAAATGCTTTTCAGTGATGAAATTGCAGATTTGAGCTACGATAGCACACTTTGCACATGCTTACACTTTAGCATGTCATTTATACCAGCCCAGGAGTATGAGAATCTTATTTCATTCATCATATACATGTATACTTGTTTAACTACTCCTGTATGATATGTTTGGACTAGAGGCCTGTGACTATGCTGGGCAGATTATGTTATTGGAATATGAGTTGTCCTTGCGGATCCATATATTGATATTATTGGCACGTGAGTTATCCGTTCGGATCCATATATTGATAATATTTACACGTGAGTTGTTCGGGTCGCACATGAGTTGTCCGTGCAAGTTCTATTGTTAGCACATGAGTTGTCTGTGCAACGTGTGGAATTTGCATTTTCTTGATCATTTATCTGATTTAATTGTTTCCTTCCTCTACATGCCATGATATTGTTTAAGCAAGGTATTTGAGAAACTATGCACATTCACACACGGATATTCTTCTCACGAAACTTAATGAGTTAGTTTTAAATATTGTTCTCTGTTGGTTTAAAAAGGCAGAACTACACCGGAATAGCTAGTATCCTCAATAATTTAAGCTTCTCTTACCTTGCCTTGTTTATTTACGATACTTATTGAGTTGGTTGTACTCACACTACACTCTGCACCTCGTGTGCATATCAAGGTATATCCGGGCACAGTGGTTGCTGATCTTGGAGTTTTTACCCGTTTAGAGATTATCGAGGTAGCTGCTTTGGCGTCCGTAGAACTTGACTCTCCTCCTCTATCTCTCAGTTTTACTTATACTATTCTACCCTCTTAAGACAGTGTTTTAGACTATGTTATTGTATAGATGCTCATGTACTTAGTGACACTGGGATTTTGGGAAAATCTGTATTCGAGTCGCAGTTGTTCATATCGCCTATTTATGAGAGTTATTGCTATTAAACTTGCTTCATCTTATTTTTAATATAAAAATGCCTAGTTTTATTGCGATGGTCGGCTTGCCTAGTTCTATGATAGGTTCCATCACGACATGTTGAGTCTTGGGTCGTGACACCAAGGTAGGCCCAAAAAACACTTAGCACACTCTCACAGCCCAGACCAAACGACCCTTTTGTTAACCCGGTCTGTACCTATTTCGAACTGCCCGCCCCGCCTATTTTAAGATCCTAGCCATTGAACTCCCAAGATCAACGGCCCATGATTACCCCATTATTTTTAACTACCCACCCAAACCCTAATCCTCACATTTCACTCTGCCCAGCCGTACCCAAATCCTCTCATCCTCTCCTCTTCTCTGAGAAACCCTAGCCGCCTCCTCTCAAATCCCTTCTTAATCCGGCCAAGTTATGGAGTCCTTTCACGATCTGCTTACCTTATTTACCCGTCATTACTCATACGCTCGTGGTATCACTTAGTACTTGCCCAATTTTGGCAAGTACTACCTCTCTGAATCAAGTACAATCATCCTCAATCTTCAAGATCTAGACAATATTTCATATGTATACATTCATAGCAAGGCTATCCGATTCGCCAAGATCTTCGACCAATCTTTGATTTCTGTCAAACTAGGGTTTGTCTAGTTTTTCTCCAAATCCAATTCAAAATCCATTTTGCATGCTACTCTTTCCTTATTTTCATGATTGGATTGATGTTTTCCTTTTATGATTTTGGTTAATTGAACACTATAAAGCCCCTCCCCTAATTTCCCCAAATGGACCTAACTATTGTTATGCTCTCACTCTCACTCATTCTATACTGAAACTTAGGCTCTTGGCCGGCTGATTGCCCCCAAAACATCTCATGTCACACTCTCGCCGATCATGGTGCACACAAAGGCACTGTTCAAGGTCGAGGTAGCTACACCCTTCACTGTGATGGTAGCTCCATCACCATCCTACAAGTCTAGCGGAGGCAAGGAGAAAAGGAAAAGTGAAGATCGAAGAGACAGATGATACCGTTTGGTTTGAAGAATGTCGGGGCAACCTACTTGAGGGCCATGACTACTCTCTTCCACAATATGATACACAAGTAAATAGATGTGTATGTGGATGATGTCATCATCAAGTCTAAGAAGAGTTCTGATCTCATAGCAGGCCTGAGAAAGTTTTTTGACCGACTACAAAAGTACAATATGAAGTTGAATTATGCAAAATGTGCTTTCGGAGTCCCTGCCTGGAAGTTGCTAGGTTTCATCGTCAGTCGTCATGGCATTGAGTTGGACCCGTCAAAGATCAAAGCTATTCAGGACCTGCCGCCACCATAGAACAAGAAGGATGTAATGAGTTTTCTAGACCGCCTCAATTATATCAGCCGCTTTACAGCACATTTGGCGGTAATATGTGAGCCAATCTTCAAAATGCTGAGGAAAGATTTTGCGACGAGTTGGACTGAAGAGTGTCAAAAGGGTTTCGATAAAATCAAGGAGAACCTGTACAAACCGCCTGTATTGGTCCCACTGGTGCCCAGGAGACCTTTAATGCTATACCTATCTGTGTTGGATGAAGCGTTTGGATGTGTCTTGGGAAGCATGACGCCCCCAAAACATCTCATGTCACACTCTCGCCGATCATGGTGCAGACAAAGGCACTGTTCGAGGTCGAGGTAGCTACACCCTTCACTGTGATGGTAGCTCTATCACCGTCCTACAAGTCTAGCGGAGGTAAGGAGAAAAGGAAAAGTGAAGATCGAAGAGAGAGATGATACCGTTTGGTTTGAAGAATGTCGGGGCAACCTACATAAGGGTCATGACTACTCTCTTCCACAATATGATACACAAGGAAATAGAGGTGTATGTGGATGATGTCATCATCAAGTCTAAGAAGAGTTCTGATCTCATAGCAGGCCTGAGAAAGTTTTTTGACCGACTACAAAGTACAATATGAAGTTGAATTATGCAAAATGTGCTTTCGGAGTCCCTGTCGGGAAGTTGCTAGGTTTCATCGTCAGTCATCACGGCATTGAGTTGGACCCATCAAAGATCAAAGCTATTCAGGACCTGCCGCCACCATAGAATAAAAAGGATATAATGAGTTTTCTACACCGCCTCAATTATATCAGCCGCTTTACAGCACAGTCGGCGGTAATATGTGAGCCAATCTTCAAAATGCTGAGGAAAGATTTTGCGACGAGTTGGACTGAAGAGTGTCAAAAGGGTTTCGATAAAATCAAGGAGAACCCGTTCAAACCGCCTGTGTTGGTCCCACCGGTGCCCGGGAGACCTTTAATGCTATACCTATCCGTGTTGGATGGAGCGTTTGGATGTGTCTTGGGAAACATGATGAGACCGGAAGGAAGGAGCGAGCAGTATATTATCTGAGTAAGAAGCTAACACCTTATGAAGCCCGATACTCTTTGTTGAAACGTACCTTTTGCGCCCTGACATGGATACCCAAAAATTGAGACATTACTTTTGTGCATACACTGCATACCTCATATCAAGGATGCACCTGTCAAAACACATCTTTCAGAAGCCTATGCCTACGGGCAAGCTAGCAAAATGGCAAATACTGCTGAATGAGTTTGACATCACCTCTGTGACTCAAAAGGCAATTAAGGGGAAAGAATTGGCCGATAACCTGGCAGAGAACCCCGTGGACGGAGAATACCAACCATTGAAGATGTATTTTCCCAACAAGGAAGTGTCGTTTATAGGGGAAGACATTGCCGAAGCATATGATAGTTGGAGGATATTTTTCGATGGAGCCGCACACTTCAAAGGAGTGGGCATCGGAGCTTACCTAGTATCAGAATCCAGTCAACATTATCCGGTATCCACCAAGCTCAGATTCACGTGCACCAACAATATGGCGGAATACGAGCCTTACATCATAGGACTCAGATTGGCCATCGACATGAATATTTAGGAATTGCTGGTAATTGGAGATTCAGATTTCCTAGTACATTAGGTACTCGGAGAATGGGCCACTAAAAACACTAAGATACTGTCGTACCTACACTGTGTACAAGCCTTGAACAAGAGGTTCACAAAGTTAGAGTTCTAACATGTTCCTAAAATCCAGAATGAGTTCGTGGACGCGTTGGCTACCTTGTCTTCTATAGCATCCAGACAAGAACTATATTGATCCCATCCCAATAGAAATCTGTGAGCAGCTAGCTTTCTGTGCTCATGTTCAAGAAGAGTTCGATGGGAATCCATGGTTTCACGATATCAAGGAATATTTAGAAAAAGGAGAATACCCCGAAAATGCTACGCACACCCAGAAGCGCACACTTTGGATATTAGGAAACCACTTCTTTCAAAGTGGAGGAATTATGTATAGAAGGACTCCTGACTTGGGTCTTCTACGATGTGTCGATGCCAAGGAGTCATCTAGGTTTCTCGAGGAGATACATGCCTGGACCTGCGGACCTCACATGAATGGGTTTGTTCTAGCCAAGAAGATATTAAGGGCAGGGTATTTTTGGATGACTATGGAGATGAACTGCATCAAATATGTACAGAAGTACCACCAATGTCAGGTACATGCTAGTATGATACGAGTACCACACAATGAACTCAATGAAACGAGTCCACCTTTGCATTTCTCTGACTGGGGCATCGATGTCATCGGACCGATTAAACCAGCTGCTTCCAACGGACAAAGATTCATCGTGGTAGCCATAGATTACTTCACAAAATGGGTCGAATCCCCTTCCTATAAAGCTGTGACTAAAAAGGTCATAGCAGAATTTGTCCAGGATCGAATTGCCTGCCGATACGGAGTACCTGAATCAATCATTACCGACAATGTTGTCAATCACAACAGTGATCTGATGAAAGACATATGTGAAACATTCAAAATCAAGCATCGGAACTCTACAGCATATAGGCCAGAAATGAATGGAGCCGTAGAAGCTGCCAACATGAATATCAGGAAGATATTAAGGAAGATGGTGGCCAATTACAAGCAGTGGCACGAGAAGCTACCATTCGCTCTGCTCGGGTACCGCACCACGGTATGCACATCAACTGGGGCAACCCCCTATGTACTGGTCTACGGAGCTATCATACCCGTCGAGGTGGAAATTTCTCTCCTAAGAATCATAAAGGAAGCCGAGCCTAGCGATGCAGAATGGATACAGAGCTGGTACGAGCAACTGGCTCTCATTGACAGTAAAAGGATAAATATGGTGTGTCACAATCAAATCTACCAGAATAGAATTGCAAGGGCTTTCAACAAGAAGGATAGACCAAGGCAATTCACACCGGGGCAACTGGTATTGAAACGGATCTTCCCGCATCAGGACGAAGCAAAAGGAAAATTCTCACCTAAATGGCAAGGTCCTTACATGGTTCACCGAGTACTGACAGGAGGAGCACTCATACTTGCAGAGATGACGAGGAGATATGGCCAAAACCTATCAATTCGAACGCCGTCAAGAGATATTACGTTTGAGAATGTATTTGAACTTTCTTTTGATGTAACATGAACTATGCTTGATCTGATTCCCGTATAAGATGGGATACGTAGGCAGCCCTATGGCTTCGGTCACATTATAATAAAATCTTCACTCCCCTCTACAGTAAAAAATCTAGGCAAGATTTTGAAGTTTTCATCAATATCATTACTTCAAGGATCGCCTAAAGAGTATCGCCGGAAGTATGCATTAAGCTAGGGCAGAATTTTGTGGGGGTCCTCAAAATTCCGATTTAAGAAGGTCGCAATGTCTCAAAGCATGTCACGGCCTATCATTCGACCAAATTATTGTTGTGCATTATCTTTTAAAACAATTGCATTATTTACAAATGATTTATCGCGAATGCATATTTTCAAAACTTAATTTATGAAATAGCCAAATGTTACCTAGGGTGACTCAAACAGGGCGTCAAGACAAGAGCGGAGGCAAAATAAGGAATCGAGAGCACGAACCGACCTCCCCCTAGAAACTCACAATTTTCCTTTGGATGCAAGCATAACGGACATAGCATTGATGAGTACATCCACAAATATACAAAACAAGACCACTATCTTCACACCGACAGAAGTCGCCAAGCCCAAAGGCGTCGAGCTAAGAATCACTTTTCTTCCTCATATTTGATCGTCGCTTTCCTCTACATAGGGCTATGCCCTCATTACTTTTCATGAGGCTAAGCACTACCTCCATTACATTGTATAAGGCTAAACACTGCCTTTCTCTGCATAGGGCTAAGCACTGCTCTCATTAATTTGCATGAGGCTAAGCACTGCCTCCATTACATTGCATAAGGCTAAACGCTGCCTTTCTCTGCATAGGGCTAAGAACTTCCCTCATTACTTTGCATGAGGCTAAGCACTGCCTTCATTACATTGCATAAGGCTAAACGTTGTCTTTCTCTACATAGGGCTATGCACTGCCCTCATCTCATACAAGGCTAAGCATGGCCTTGTCTCGTTCTCGCATATGACTAAGCATCACTTGTTCTCTCTATCAAGAGATCAATATCAATGCATCCATGCATTTTATGGGCTGAAACATTGCAATGTTTTCCAAAGGCGTCATAGTCTAAAGGCAACATCCTCATAGCCCAAAGACATCATGCCATGGCATGAGGATCTCTCGAAACTGCATATCATTAACTAATTTTGTGTATTTTAAAATTTGGCCGAAGTAAAGGCCAATTTTTCAGACCAAGGCAGGCCCAAAAACACTCAGCCCACTCTCACAGCCCAGACAAAATGACCCTTTAGTTAAACCGATCGGTACCCCACTTCAAACAAACTTCCCCACCTATTTTAATATCCTGGCCGTTGATCTCCCAAGATCCACAGCCCACGATCACCCCATCATTTTTAATTACCCGCCCCAAACCTTAATCCTCACATTTCACTCTGCCCAGCTACTTCTAAATCATGTCATCCTCTCGTCTTATCTAAGAAACCCTAGCCGCCTCCTCTCAAATCTCTTCCGAATCTGGCCAAGTTATGGAATCCTTTCACGATCTGCTTATTTTATTTACAATACCCCGTCATTACTTATATGCTCGTAGTATCACTTAGTACTTGCCCGATTTTGGCAAGTACTACCTCTCTGAATCAAGTACAATCATCTTCAATCTTCAAGATCTAGACCGTATTTCGTATGTATACATTCATAGCAAGGCTATATGGTTTCGATGCGCCAAGATCTTCGACCAATCTTTGATTTCTGTCAAACTAGGGTTTGTCTGGTTTTTCTCCTAATCCGATTCAAAATTGATTTTGCATGCTACTCATTCCTTATTTATGTGAGTCGATTGATGTTTTTCTTTTCTGATTTTAGTTAATTGAACACTATAAAAATCCTTCCCCTAATTCCCCAAAATGGACCTAACTATTGTTATTCTCTCACTCTCACTCATTTTGTATTGAAACTTGGGCTCTTGGCTGGCTGAAAGCCAAGGCCACCGAAATTCGATTGTTTGACCTTTCTCAGTGTGAGCACTGCCCGGGGTTCATCTGAGACCCTTGGGAACTCTGACACACTAAGAATTTTAGGGTTTCTATTATTCTCTCTTTGCTACTGATAAGCCAGCTAGTGCTGGAAATTACTCCTCTCATTTCCTTTTTCGTTAATTTGTAACTGGTAAGTACCCTTGAGTCCTTCAAGTAAAATATGCTACTTTCTTAGAGTCAATTCATGAGAAAACTACATGCCACTACTATCCCAGCTCTTAGAAAAAGAGGTCTCTCTGCTGTTTGTAAACTCTAATGTTATGTTATCATTACGTGCTCACGGATTGCTTAAGACTTCTAGGATGAGTTCCAATATATTTAGCCTATTCTTCCTATGTGGCCAACTGGGATAAGTCTTGATTTTTTTTCGTCATGTTAGTCTAGAGTTGATATATTTTCACCTACATGTTAAGTTTCTAATGTTCAAACTGAGTGATTGCTTGTCAACTGCTTTAGACCATGCCCACTAGTCTGTTTATTATTATGTTTGGCTACAAGCTAGTTTGTGATCATGTCTTCATTGGGTTCTCATGTCTAAGACTTTCATATATAAACTGCTACTCACCTTTGTTCCTTATTATGACTCTTCTCGACTTCCATGTTAAGACTAATATGACTTAAACCCGTTTAAGCTAATTATGAATCATGCTTACTTTGAAATTCTGCTCTGTGTGATTTGTTATTCAATCCTGTCACTTTGAACTTGTTTATGTTGTATGTAGTTGCTGAGATTTTTTATTATCATATATGTGTATCTTTGGTTTGGGAACTTCTATTCTCTATTAGCTACAGCTTAAGAGCTAAGTGCGTAGACTCCAATGTTGTTTAATTGACCTGGTATATAGCTTGTCACTTGTACGGTTAGTTTGGCATTTGAATGGGTAAGCAAGTAATTTGTTTCGGCCTAACTGTTAGGCCAGCTTGGTGCTGAGAGCTGAAGCATATCTATTGGTATCCAGAGTAAGGGCCTGTTCATCCACATGAGGCCCCAAGTTTGGTTGAAAGCCCAGAAGAATCCTTGATTTAATTTGTTTCTATGTAGGGCCTATAGTCGTCTTACCTGGGCCTATGGTTATTTATTTGAGTTTGTATTATTTTCATTGGGCGTGTAATAATATATAATGACAAATAATGGGGAATTAATGGAAGTGGGGGGCTGGGATACTTTAATTCTCATATGAATGGGTAGAAAAGATGCATATAGGGTTCTAAATGTCTTATTTGCTTCCCATGCCCTATCCTTTGGGAATTATCCGATGAGCTGCTTATAACTTCGCCTACTCACTTAGAAAACCTAATGTAGGGCTTTTAACTAATGTCTTGACTTGCACTATTAGAAAAGTGTGCCTATAGGACTTCAACTAAATTTGTTTGATGCTCGTTTAACTCGCCTCACTTCTACATCTAAATATCATGCTTGTAGGATGCCAATGCGAATAATCGAAACTACTCACTTTGATATATCTTTTCAATTATGTGGCTCACCTAGAAAGCATGACTATAGGACTAAATAAATAAACATGCACTTTCAACAACTTCATTGTCCAGACCCGAATTATTTAGAAATCATGTCTGTAGGATTCTATGGTTCACTTACAAAGCATGGCTATAGGATCGTGTAATCATATTTATGTTTTTAAAATAGCTTCATCGCCCAAATCTGGCCATCTAGAAATCCCACCTATATGACTTTATATTAATTGTTGAAATGTTTAATTGTATCCACTCGTATAGAAACCATGGCTATAGGATGTGAACGACTTAGCATGTTCTGATTCTAGGTCTGCATGTTCATAACTTCCCGTCTACCTAGTATTAAGCATAGTTAACATAAGTGATTGATGTTCGTTTAATTGATTGTGTGCATATGAGTCTATATGAGGAGGTGAACTTGAGCCTTTGGTGCTACTTGCATATTGTGTGAAGTCCTACTTGTTTTGGTTCTGTAACGTTCAGTTTTATTATTTTGAGCAGCCTAAGGGAGTCTAGAACCATCCGCATAGTAGGTCCAAAACCTCCTCGACCATAGGTATGGGGCGGGTAAGTACGCAAGGGACGCGAGTTAGAATTGAACTAGAATGCTTTAGGTAAGCAACTTCAAGATAGTAATCGGGTAGCAGGAGATGATAGTCTTTGCTCGCTGAATAATATGAGCAACCCTTATATTTAAGGGAGTTGCGAAGTATTATTTATGTTGCATGGTGTGATCCTTTAGGCTAAAAACTTAGTACCCCCCCCCCCATACGGTTATTACAAGTACATATGTTACTTGAAACCTAAACTGGACTAGGATATGTCTTGTAATGCTCAAAAGTAGTACCAATTACTTATTAGTGGACAAGTCATTCTTTTCACTTGCGTATAATTTCTTTTATTAATCGTCTCACCTTATCTTTTGCTTTAACTAGTTATTTGAACTCTCTACTCTCCTTTAATTTACATGCTCACATGAGTTACTTATAATTCAATAATCCGCACATAGTATAGAACTCAGCCGAGATCCACGATATGAACCTCGAAGAGTGCCTAACCCCTTCTCTTTGAAGTAATTTGAGCTCGTACCAGATCTTTGGTGACATCGATGTCATGACCTAAAATGAAGGGCCGTGACGGGCACCCGGTGCCTAACTCAACTGACTACCAACGTAATGTATCTTTCTTATCATACTATCTGGGTAAATGAGCTATAAATACCGTCATGAGATAACCAGAATAAAACATATGAGAATACATGAAATATGAGGACCCAACATGGAATACAAACTTATACATATGACATACGTGCCTATAAGACCAAAATGATCACTTGTACACTCAAAACTTAGGTCGACAAGGCCATACAATCTTTCATATGAATGACATTTGTCTACAAGCCTCTAAGAGTACATAAATGTCATAAACGTCGGGACAGGGCCCCGCCATACCAATCAATACATGTCCAAAGCATACTGACCAAATAAGTAACTTCGGAGCAAGTGGAGTGCACCAACACCTTCTGCTGAGCTGATAGCCTACTAGGAGGACTGTCAACCTATTTATCGGGACCTGCGGGCATGAAACGCAACGTCCCCAAGCAAAAGGGACGTCAGTAAGAATAACGTACTTAATATGTAAGGCATGAAAAGTAGTATATAAACGACATGAAAGAAACATATTGTAAATGACTCAACCTGTAAGTCTGAATAGCTCAGTGAATCATGAAATATTTATAATACCATGCATAGGTATATGCTTACATAATATCATCAAGCCTCTGAGGGCATCCCATCATATCATCTCGGCCTCCGTGGGCGAAAACATCAACGTATACCAGTTGATCAGGTGGTGGTGTGTATATAATGTCATAACCTTTTCCCATACCCCATATACATATAATATACGTGTATATAATGCCATCTTGTCATGGGTCAATGTACATGTATAAATGAATGCAATGCATAATGAAGTAAGTCAATAAGATCTCTCGGAATGTCATAAGATCAATATGCCTTCAGTTAATATCATGAAATAAACTTTATTAACTTACATATTTTTTGATACCCATGAACAGACGATATAATAATAGGACACATAGGGAATTAAGAACATAGGAACCCCTAGTACTTCTATGAATATAGTCATTTATGAAAGTTGCGCGTTTGCTTGTTTTGTTTGTATTATATGGATCATGCCAAAAGGAAAGAAGGGATAGCCTTAACATACCTTTGTCATTTACTTAACCATACGATGATGGTTCAGCCAGTTAGTACTTCAGTCTACACTAAATAATAAGGGACCATTGTTAAGCTTACGAAAGCTAGAACTCAAAACAAATGAGTGACTAGCTCGTCTACGAAATTTTGGACAGCACCTCCCCTTATTCTTTTCACTTTCATCAAATCAAACAATAATAACAATATGTATACATAATTTTCAAACCTTATATCCATCACAATATACCACATAATAGCCCACATACCCTAATCACTTCATACACAAAACGACAACCATAGCAGTGTCAAACAACCTGAAAATGTAACGACAAACGACCAGCCCACCATTCCGTAATTATGTGGTGTTTATACACACCCTTTATCCTCCAAACCTCCATAAAATAGAAACAAAACAGACAACCCAAAAACAACACGAAACAGCCCAAAAACTAGTCCACTACAAGTTGAATAACTCGAACTCACGGCTTACAAGTATTAAACGAATTTCACTACTTTTACAGAAGAAAAAATAGATGAAAGAGGGAAGTATACTTACTTATTGAGTGAATATCTTGGCTCTTACCTTGGTTCTTCAACCCTTAGGTTTTCCTCCAACTAGAACTTGAAAAGAAGAGAAAATCATTTAGGGTATTGTGTTGATATTTTTGGGAGAAGTTTGCTGGGGTGTATCTCTGATTTTTTTGATCCATAATGAGTGTAATAACTGGAGGAAATCATCCCTTAAAAGGGCTCTCTGGCCGACTCGAACTAGCCCTTTTTTGGACATATTTCGTCCTTTCATTTAAGCAAGTAGTTGACACACCTACTTGTCACCTATGCAGTCTGCGTAGTCTAGCAAAACTGCAAAATCTCTCTACTCTAATGTCATATCGACAAACGGTTTAATGCATTAGAAACTAGACTTGTAGATCTTCAAAGTGGTAGGTGTATTATCCCATAATTAGAAGTATATCGGGAGGAAAGCTCAGCTACATTTGACCTAATTTTCAGCATATTTATGAATGTAACTTGTGATGACCTTTGCCAACTTTTGTTCCACAACTCGCTTGACTTCAAACATAACACTCGGCTATCATACAACAAAAATAACTCATAACATGACCTCCTTATCATTTTAAGCACCCTAGTCTCACTCTAAAAGTACATGTTATAACATTCCCAACTTGTCGACTTTTGACGAAACTAATTCTCTTCAATTCGTTTAGCTTCTAAGCCTTCCAATCCTCTTGGTACTTGCATCTCAAGATCTCAAATATTTGTATCATCCAAGTTAACATGATTAACTTACTTTATGTACTTTCAAAGATGATCTCATTTCTGAGCTTACATCAATTGACTTACGACGTACTTTTACGTACGAAACATAGGGTGTAACATTATTCACCCCTTTGGAACATTCGTCCTCAAATGTTGACTGATGCACTTACCAGTCTTATAACCTATAGCTCTTACAAATACTTTAATATTTCCTTACCATCTAGGCAACTGTTCTGTGAATAAATCCAAAGGCCAGGGCATTTCCCCCTTTAGGCCTATTTCTCACACCACAACTTGTGGTCGGAACTCTTCAAATCTCGTAACTGTTGCTACCTTCTGTCATGCAGCATGTACGACTATGTCCTTGTATGTGCACCTATGAGACTCTTCTCTCCTTTTTCCTCCAGCTTTTAGCCAATCACTAGGCCTCACTTTGTGAACATATACAGAACTATGACAAGCTGTCCCTTTGGGCATCTATAGGTTTACTGAAGTTCTTCGCTCAGTACTTTGTCGAGCTTACGACTATTGCTATATCTTATTTCATAGCCCTGGTTATTTATGCTTATGGATTTACTACATCTAGGTAGGTCATACTATACCATAACTCTTACTTCGGTTTATTATCACCGAGGTCTGCTATCCAACTCCAGGTTACTCTTCCACTACTTATCCTATATGTATAAATCTAAGTCCTTTAATGCTTCTTTATTATTGTTCATCTAAAGAATGACATCCTTATCTCATTTCATACATTGGAACTTTTATCCATCTATTGTTGATTTACCTTAATGTTGATCTATAATCTACCATTGATAACTTGAAACCTCTTACATAATGCATTGTCATTAGGGCCCACGTCTCATGGGGGAACATCTGAAGTGATTTGCCTGATCTGCCTAGGGACAATACTATACTTCAATAACTGTATTTCATAGCATCCCAACATGATTCATCTTATGGGGGTGTATTCTAATCCCGTCCAATTCATGAAATCCCTTTTCTTTAAATCATTACGCAATCAAAGGCCTAAACATCATCCTCTTATCTATCACCATTACACCCTTATTCTACTACCAGGGCAACATTTTATCTCTTCTAATTGCTCCTAGTCTTAGACTCCTCTGAGTTCATTCAGGTTGTACTGAGCTTTCTATAACTTAAAGAAACCATCATCTATCTTGTTTTGATGGGTTTAATCTCGAGGACTTACCTATTCTCGTCACCTTCTCATTCACATTTCCTTATCCTTAATCAGGTCTACCTAAAACCTTTTCGCTCTACCGTACTTTAGCTTACGACCTACACATATCTATTTATACTACTCGCGACCTTCTTTTAACTTTCTAGCATCATAGATTCCCTTTTGTGCCATCTTAGTTTTCTTTAAATGTAAGCAATTTCTTTTCCTGGTCGTTCTGCCACTTGTTGCATGAATAATGGCTTATCTTAGAGCCCACACATATTGGAATTTCATGCAACCCATATAATCTCGAATATCACTTACTTCCCATTTATTAGTCACGATAGGTGCCACTTTCTTATAGAGTGCATCCAATGTTGTAGTGAGACTGTTGTTACAAGACCATTTCTTCTTCAAGTTACTATGCTTAGGTTGAAGCCTCCTTCCTTATTTCCTCAGCTAGTCTTTCGTTGTCGTACTTAGGGAAGACCCTATGACTCTTATAAAGCTGCGAGCTTATCACATCGTATACCTGACGGAATTTTTTATGTTCTTCCTCGCCTATAATTATCCTTAGTTACTTACCTCCACGCCCTTGTGCTCATAGGGTTTCTTCTGAACTAAAATTTTGACTATCTCCTCAGTGTCACTCTCTATTATTTCCGTAACACTTATACTGTACCTTTAACTACCCCCAACTCCTATCTAAATATTTCACAAGGAGTATGATGTCATTTATACGAGACTGAATTCCCTATGACGGAGTTCACTACATTTATCTTGTATGATCTACTAATTTATATGTAACCTCTTGTCTAGCCATAACTAGACTCTTCCTGAATCAACTACTAACTACTCATTGGTCCACTATCATATCTATATTTCGGGTAATCTCTCTTGGTTTATTTCCTTGATCTTAACTTACCTCTCGCACGGCCTCCTTATGTATCAAGTGTTCATTCACACTTATTTATCAATAACATCCTGGGCGGGAACCCTTATTAACTCTTCCCGGTGTCGTGCTTGCATAATGTTCTGAATTCCTAACATATCTGTAGGATCTGAATAAATGCAATCTCATTCCTTTCACCTTTTTATCGTATTTCTCTTTTACTATTCCACATTTACCTGAACCACATAACTCCAACATAATGCCATATCACACCATCTCCCCCCCCCCAAGGAAAGTACTAACATTTAATGCCCTGAAGATTTTCCAATAAATGTTTTCCCTCTTCATCTTTGGTGTCTTTATATATCTTCACTGACTCATACTCTCCTTGCGGTAACCCTTCTGTACCAAGGATAATTGAATTTCTTATGCACGAGGGTGACACCTAGTGTAACAGACACACTTAGTCCCTTAATCTTAACTCTGCTCACTGTGCTTGCTTTAGGTAATGTCTTCCTGAATGAACTTTAAAGGTTATTCTTTTGTTGTCCATTCTATTATTTTCGGAATGCTATCTCTGAAACTCTCACGATGCCGACTATTATCAAATCCTTCTGTCCCTAATTCATGTTCAGTTTATCTTGTTCATTAGCCCATACTAATTTCTATTACTCTGGGGATCTAATTTTTCCTTCTCGTAATCACATTGGAGTCACCAACTTATTTCTCGAAATAAGGATATGACTTTATGGATTATACCCTTTTATTGTCTCAAGACCTACCTCTTTTTGTATTTTCCTTCACTGAATATAGACTCTGTCATCTTATCATATTTTGATTTACCGTTATCACCCATTTATCACATCTTACTCATAATGCTTCATTTACTCTTTTCTTATTCTCCTGCTAATGTTTCTATCTATTACCTTGTTCTGAAAAACCTCAACAAAATATTCTTTCGCTTTTAGTCCCCTTGGTCCATCCAGTGGCTCTTCAGGTCGCTTAACATTCTCTCTTTACTAGGGACGAGAGTCATACTAAGGTAAATGTTTATCCCTTCTAGGATTTCAGTGCATATCGTCTGATTCTGAACATTCTAGTATTTATATCTAACTGTACTATTCTAGAGTGCACTATCTGGGTATCTCACAAGGAGAATTATTATCACATTTGCAATATTCTTCGAAAATACCAGCTAACACTAACAATCCATCCACCATTTTGGGCTACTCTAACCCCAACTGGATCATGTTATCCCATCCTTCTCTTAAACTATATCTGTTAGCTCCCCTAGGGCATAACTGAGATGGGTGTGGCCAATTGTATATACCTATGTTACTGTTGAAGGCAACTCAAAATGCTTATATTTCTCTGCCTAAATGGTAATTACTAATAATCTTCATTAGCTGGGTACCTCGTACCCTTCTTCACCTTGCTTCTTTTCCTTGCTGAAACTTGTATCTACCTTATGATTCTCTTATTTCTTTTTACCATATGGGTGGATAGATATTCTTGCCTTAGGGTTCCTTATCAAGAAGCTTACACGTCTTAGTACACACATGATCTGCTGAAGACCTCACATTTACTCATCATAAGCATGATGCAAAATCGAGTTCCTCTAACTCAACTCTTCCACAGCCACATGCAATCTCTTACCAACTGTCTTTCTGGATGTAGGTATCGTTGTATTACGAATAAAATAGAATTTAGGAGTTTGAATTCTTACAACTGAGCTCTACCACACGATCTAGAGTAGGAAGAAAGAGTGACAGTCCTAAATGCCCTGTAGCCTCCTACTTATAAGTGTGGTGCACAACACACCCATAAACAAGACTCTACTAGACACGACTTGTAGACTCCCTAGAATATAACTACTCTGATACCACTTTTGTCATGACCCAAACCAAAGGGCCGCGAAGGGCACCCGGTGCCTAACTCAACCGAACACCAATTTAATGTATCTTTATTATCATACTATCATGGGTAAATGAGCCAAAAAGGCCGTCATAAGATAACCAAAATAAAACATAAGAGAATACTTGAAATAGGACAACCCAACATGGAATACAAACTTATACATGTGTCATACGAGCCTATAAGACCAAAATGATCACTTGTACACTCAAAACATAGGCCGACAAAGCCATACAATCTTTCATATGCATGACATCTATCTACAAGCCTCTAAGATTACATAAATGTCATAATGTAAGGCCCTGTAAAATATTTCCTAAAATCCGGGGTTTCATGGTGTCGAGGTAGGCTAATGTATTTGAGGGTTGTAGAAATCTTCACCGCAAGCTTGGTCACCGCGGTATGGACTTTTTGGGTTGAACAGAGCATTGGGGAGTTGAAGAAAAATTATTGCCGAACATGGCATTTCTGCGGACCGCAGATCCGCCGCAGAGTTAAGCAGAGAAATAGTCCAATTTTGGAGGTTGTTTTGCGGTCAACTATGCTACCGCATAATTGTTTCGCGGTCCACACATCCGTCGTAGAACCAGCATGAAGATTTTCGGAGGGAGATTATGCAGTCCATTCTGCGGCCGCACAATTGACATGTGGGTCGCAGACCTTGCCGCAGACTAGAGAAGACCAACCTAGTTTTTGGGACCGTTTCTGCGGTCCATTTTGCAGGCCGCAGACCTGATCTGTGGTGCACTCTGCGACCGCAAAGTTGAGTTCGGAGGGTCCATTTTCTGATTTTTAAAACCCGATTCCATTTTTATAAAATAACATTAAAGATCATTTTAGAAGGTTCAAACTGATATTTTAGAGAGAGAAAAATGGTCTAGATTGAGAAGAGGAATTCCTAAGCTATTTGTTCATCAATCTTTGCTCAAGTCCGGAAGAATTCACAAGGATAACTCACAAGACCTCCATCCAAGAGGTAATATTCTACCCATACGCTTCAATTTCGAAAATTGGGTTGGGAATAGGTAATGGGGAAGAAGGTTTTAAGAATAAGAGGTCTTATTTATGCATGCATGTACTAATAAAGGTGGTAGAAAGGTTGTGGAGTAATTGCGGGTGGCCTATTGAAGTGGGGATTGATTGTTGGGTAAAGGAATCCACCATAGGAGGACCTTGAAACCTTAATGCACACCTAGTGCTTGATAAAATGCTCAAATGAGCTGAAACCTTGAGTATCTTCCTAATTATGGTTCAAATTTGTCATGTTTCTAATAGATTGAAGTTGCTAGGATTTTCGGAGCATTTTAATAATTTAAGGGAGCTCAAGCAAGGTATGTTGTCTAAACTCCTCTTATAGAATCGATTTCTATGATGTCCTCGTAAGTTGCAATTATGATTGGCTCAATTTCTATTCCTTATGTTCCGAGTCCTCCCTAATAAATTTGATTATTCTAAATAAGTGTTGTGTTAAAAGATGAATGTAAGGCCCCGTGAAATTTTTCCAAAAGTATCGGAGAAGGCGTAGAGGTTAATAATAGTAGAAAGTTTGAACTTTTTGGATTGAACAGTGCGCTGGGGAGTTGAAGGAAAATATTTTGCAGGGTTGGTCATTTCTGCAGCCCATTATGCGGCCGCATAATCACTCTGCGGGCTGCAGAATGGCCGCAGTGTGAAGCAGTTGTTTAGGCCATTTTTTATGTCAATTTCACGGCCAGTTATGCGACTGCACAACCATTTCGCGGGCCTCACTTTTATTGCACAATAAGCCTTGGAGTTTTTACGGAGGGAGGTTTTGCGGTGCGTTATGCGACCGCAAAACAGGACTGCAAGCCGCATAGTAACCGCAGACCCAGGCAGTTATTTTCTAGTTTTTGGCACCAAATTGTGCGGCCGATATGCGGACCGCAGATCCTGTCCCGGGGCTTCATTTTTGGGATTTTTATACCCGACCCTATTTCGTTAAAACATATGCCATAGTCCATTTTTGAGCTAAAACCTAATATTTTGAGAGTGAGAGAGTGCCCTAGAGTGGGAGAGTGATCTTCAATAAATTGTCCTTCAATTTCTTGCTCAAATCTTCAAAGATTAACAAGGAAAACTCACTAGGTCTTCATCCTAAAGGTAAGATTCTACACCCTAGCCCGTAATTTCAAAATTTACATAAGAATGGGTAATTGGCAAGACAATTCTTGGGTATGGGAGTTATTTATTTTGCATGCATGTGTTATCAAAGGGTGTAGAAAGATTGTGAGCTAAAAATGGTAAAGAGTGGGTTGTGGGATGATGAAATCCTTCATAAAAGGACCTTGAAACCTTAATGCACACCTAGTGTTTGATAAAATGCTCAAATGAACTAGAACCATGATCATCTTCCAAAATTTTGGTTCAATTTGTTATATTTCTAAAATAGATTGAAGTTGCTAAAAAAATTCGGATCATTTTAGAGTTTAAGGAATCTCAGTTGAGGTATGTTAGCTAAACTCTTCTTTAAGAATTGGAACCCCAATATCCGTGTAAGTTCCAAGTTATTTATTACAAGTTGGGGTGAGGCGACAAGGCCGCTTGAGTAGAGTTTTGGTATTGTGATTACACCTCTACTCACATCTTGAATTCTATAAATATTAATGACAGCTCTTGATAAGCTTGTTTTGGTTAACCGGCTATCTATGCTATTCTATTGTCGCCCTGGTTCATCATGTTCATATTGTATTTCCGAGTTCTTAAATTGGTGTTTGATTTTCATACTAGTACTATTCGACATGTACTAATGTCCCTTTTGCTGGGAGCGCTACATCTTTAATGGATGCAGGTGGTTCCACAGCGGAGGATATTGACTAGTGATAGCGGTGCTCATTCTTCCCAGCTGACTTGGTGAGCCCCATCTCATTCCGGCGTTGTGCATCTTTTGTTTCGTATGTGTTATCGTGTTTTGAGGTATAGCCGGAGCCTTGTTGCCGGCACTATCATTGTACTCTTTGGTATATTAGAGGCTCCGTAGACTAAGTGTGGGTTGTGTATGGGTGTTGGGAATGTTAAACTAGTTGTGTTGTGATTAAATCACTTGTTCCACTTTGAACCATGATGTGTGTTTTGAGACTTATTAATTGAGTAACTAATTGTAATGAATTGGTATTGTAGACATGATCACCTTATTGTCTAATTAACGAAAATATGTATTATCCTTATTCATGGATGAGTTTGGGTAGAAGGAAATCTAATAGGCTTGCTCGGCCGGGTTCACTCGGTTGAGCGTCGGTCGCGCTCCCTGAGTTTGGGGCGTGACAATGAATATACTCAAAATGTGTTCCAAATGTTCCTATCACATCATTATTCCCTCCGATGATAAAATCTAGCATGATCAATGTACCAAAGGTGTTGTGATTTAAAATCATGTTTCAATTGCAAGTTGGTATGCCTATTTGTAGAAGAGAAACTCAATGTGCTTAAGACTCTTTTTTGTTCATATGTGTGCTCAAAGTCTTGATTTGAAATTCTCTTATTGATGATGATTCGTGGTAACGATTGAAAGTTATAGGAGTGAGTATGAAATATGAAATACAGACGACGTGCCAAGAATGATATTACAATTGTGGCCACTAGTGCCAATGAAATGGAAATACATATGAAAGATTATGAAATGAGTTGTAAATCCTTTAAATAATAAATGCTTTGGGAGTATCGTTTAGTCACCAAGGAAGGGTAGGTTGAAATGACTAAACCCCGAAACTACACGTATCGGTGTAGGAGTGATTGAGGGGTAAATCACCGTGTTTATGTGATGAGATTGTTTCTCCTCATATGGGATGCGATTGATGTGTTGAGATGTTTCCTCTTAAATGGGATAAGATTATTGCTAGCGATATGTGATGTGATGTCGACCCACACGGCATTGTGTAGAGACGGCTTAGCCGATCGGGCTGAGATCCGACGCCATGTCACGCACATGGTGGTGTTGTGAGTGGATGTCTCAGGGTGATATGGCCTAGCCGATCGGACTTCGTGATAAAAGCACGGTGGTATATCGGTACTAAAGATATCCTAACTTAACAATATTGAAACCTACTTGAAATTTACTTTTCTCCTAACTTGACACCTTGATACTATTTGACGCTCTTATTGATTTGATGTTTCCTTCTCCTTTTACTGTTACTCGTTCTATTGAGAGGGTATTTAGTTTTACATACTAGTACTATTCCATATGTACTAACCTCCCCTTTGCTGGGGGCGCTGCATCTTTAATGGATGCAGGTGGTTCCATAGTAGGTGGTATTGATCAGTGATAGCAGCACACCCTCTCCTCATCTGACTTGGTGAGCCCCATTTCATTTCAGCGGCTTGTATCTCCTGTCCCGTATGTATATTGTTTGAGGTATAGCCAGAGCCTTGTTGCCGGCACCATCATGCTACTCTTTTGTATCTATTAGAGGCTCCGTAGACATAGCATGGGTGGCACCCTTGTTTTAGGAAGTCAAATTAGAAATGTTGTATTTGTATCATATGTTTCCACTCCTAAACTATGAATGTGTAATGTAATATTTTGGGAAATATTGAATGAAGTTCTAACGGTAATGAAATTCGGAGTATTCACGTAACCTTCTCATTGTCTAATTAATGAAATATATCTTCTCTTTGTTCATGGGCGAGTTTGGGTAGAAGGCCTCGTACACACTTGCTTGGCCGGATTATCTCGGTTGAGCACCAGTCGCGCTCCCCGAGGTCGGGGCGTGATACATAAAGGTCGGGACAGGGCCCCGCCATACCAATCAATATATGTCCAAAGCATACTGACCAAATAGGCAACTCCAGAGCAGGTAGAGTGCAGCAACACCGGCCATTGAGTTGATAGCCTACTAGGAGGACTGTCAACCTATCTATCGGGACCTGCTGGCATGAAAAACAGCATCCCCAAGCAAAAGGGACGTCAGTACGAATAAAGTACTGAGTATCTAAGGCATGAAAAGTAGTATATAAAAGACATGAAAGAAACATGTTGTAAAGAACTCAACCTGTAAATCTGAATAGTTTAGTGAATTATGAAATACTTATAATGTCATGCATATGCGTATAAATGTCATACCATGCATAGGTATATGCTTACATAACATCATCAAGCCTTTGAGGGCATCCCATCATATCATCTCGGCCTCCGTGGGCGAAAACATCAACGTATACCAGCTGATAAGGTGATGGTGTGTATATAATGTCGTAACCTTTCCCCATACCCCATATACATATAATATATGCATATATAACGCCATCTTGTCATGGGTCAATGTACATGTATAAATGAATGAAATGCATAATGAAGTAAGTCAATAAGATCTCTTGGAATGTCATAAGATCAATATGCCTTCGATTAATATCATGAAATAAACTTTATCAACTTACATATTTTTTGAGACCCATGAACACATGATATAATAATAGGACACATGGGGAATTAAGAACATAGGCACCCCTTGTACTTCTATGAATAGAGTCATTTGTGAAAGTTGCGCGTTTGCTCGTTTTGTTTGTATCATATGGATCATGTCAAAAGGAAAGAAGGGATAGCCTTAACATAGCTTCGTCGTTTACTTAACCACAAGACAACGGTCCAGCCCGTTAGTACTTCAATCTACAACAAACAATAAGGGACCATTGTTAAGCTTACGGAAGCTAGAAGTCAACACAAATGAGTGACTAGCTCGTCTACGAAATTTTGGACTGCACCTTCCCTTATTCTTTTCACTTTACTCAAATCAAACAACAATAACAACATGTATACATCATTTTCCAACCTTATCTCCATCACAATATATCACAAAACGACAACCATAGCAGTGTCAAACAACCTGAAGATGTATCGACGAACGACCAGCCCACCATTACGCCATTATGTGGTTTTTCTCCGAACCCTTTCTCCTCCAAAACTCCATAAAACAACAGCAAAACATACAACCCAAAAACTACACGAAACCACCCACAAAATAATCCATTACAAGTTGAATAACTCGAACTCACAGTTTTCTATCACCGTCCCGTAATTTGTTACAATTATTGAATGAATTTCTTTACTTTTAAAGAAGAAAAAAAATGGATGAAAGAGGGGAGTATACTTACCTTATTTGATGAATATCTTGGCTCCAACCTTGGTTCTTCAACCCTTAGGTTTTCCTCCAACTAGAACTTGAAAATAAGAGAAAATCATTTAGAATTTTGTGTTGATATTTTTGAGAGAAGTTTGATGGGGTGTCTCTCTCTCTCTTTTTTGATCTATAATTAGTGTAATATCTAAAGGAAATCAGTACTTAAAAGGGCTCTCTGGCCGACTCAAACTAGCCCCTTTTTGGACATATTTCGTCCTTTCATTTAAGCAAGTAGGTGACACACCTACTTGTCACTTATGCAGTCTGCGGAGTCTCGCGAAATACAAATGTCTATCTACTTCGATATCGTATCGATGAAAGGTTTAATGCGTTAGAAACTAGACTCATAGATCTTCAATTTGGTAAGTGGATAATCCCGTAGTTCAAAGTATATTGGGAGAAAAGCTCAGCTACATTTGACCTAATTTTCAGCACATTTATGAATGTAACTTGTGATGACCTTTGCCAACTTTTGTTCCACAACTCGCTTGACTTCAAACATAACACACGGCTATCATACAACAAAAATAACTCATAACATAACCTCCTTATCATTTTAAGCACCCTAGTCTAACTCTAAAAGTACATGTTATAACATTCCCAACTTGCCGACTTTCGACGAAACTTATTTTCTTCAATTCGTTTAGCTTCTAAGCCTTCCAACCCTCTTGGTACTTGAAGCTCATGATCTTAAATATTTATACCCTCCAAGGTAACATTATTAAAATTCAAAGATAATCTCATTTCTGAGCTTACATTAATTGACTTACGACATATTTTTACGTACGAAACATGGGGTGTAACAACGGACTAGTTCAAACAAAGTTATTTACAAATAAGTGCCCTAATGCAGCTCAAAATCATTAGGTGGTGGATCTGCTCTTTTAACACCCATTGTCATATGTCTAAACCCCCTTTCGCGAGAAAACGGGGTGCGACTATTATGGGTAATATTTATCTTCACAAAGTTTTGGAATCCGGGCACGTGGACCCGATTGTTGACTTTGTTAACTTTTCGAGCGGAGTTGGAAATTATTATAAATTGATTAATTATGAGTGTTGGAGTATATTTTTATTGGTTTGCATAAATGTTTGACCAGTTTCGGATTGATGAGCATCAGTTTCAAGAGTTAGAGAGGCGTTGGAGCCGGTTATGCAACTTCGGAGCGAGGTAAGTCTCCTGTCTAACCTTGTGAGGGGGAAACTACCCCGTAGGTATTAAATTGTTATGTGCTACTTGTTATGGGTGCTACGTACACACGAGGTGATGAGAGTCTGTACATAGCTAAAAGCAAGTTTATGTCCGGGTAGACTTAGGACTTTATCATGTAATATTTGAATTATTTGAACTCAATTTGCTTGCTTAATTAATTGAATTTCTAATTGAAATTTATTTGGGAATATATTAGGCCGAGCTTTTTCACCTTGAGTTGTTTGGTGAGACATTTAATAAACGGTAAAAGTCAAGTATACTTTATGCTCCTATACATGTATTGTAAGCATGTGACTCGTAATTCTATAAGTATTTTCCTTTCCTATGGATCGGGCCGAACACCTCGGCAATATATTGAGATGCATCTATGGTTCACAGCGGTCGACCCTCAGCAATGTACACACTACTCTGGATCGGACCGTACGACCTCGACATAATCGTGCGCGATACTGCTAGGAGTCCGAATATTCATGAGATCCCCCTTTGATCGAGACCTGGCATTCATATGGTATTCCTTATCCGTCTAAGATTTGCACTTGATATTTTCGGATCTGTTGAGATAGCATATGAGATTTGAGAGATTTATATCACCAAAAGAAATGTTGGAGGATTAGATGAGTTGCAGTTTTTACCTCATGGTTACTGTTGTGTTTCATATTTGTTTATAATTTATTATATTGTTTTATTGGACCAATGAGAGGTGTTGATGTCGACCCCTCATCACTACTTCTCCAGGGTTAGGCTAGATACTTACTAGATACACGTTGATTTACGTGCTCATGCTACACTTCTGCACTAAATGTGCAGGATCTGACAGGTTCATTTAGTGGTCATCTTGGCGCGTAGGCGCAGCTACTGAGGACTTTATGGTGAGTTGCATTCCATGCTACGTGTCACAGGCCACAGAGTCTCCATCATACTTATTTACATTATCTTTTCTATTTTACATTCTAGACAGATGTTGTATTATTATTGTACTCCTTAGTATATGCTCATGCACTTGTGACACCGGATTTTGGGATATTATAGTTGATGTTTATGGATTTGCATAATATTGTCATCTTTTATTTTTATATCTTACTAATTATGTATGTACCTATGACCTTCCATGCGTAAACTTCTTTACTTAATAAAATTTATAATTTTGAAAGTAATAAAATGAATGATTAACGTGATAGTTCATCGTTGGCTTGCCTAACGGTGACGTTGGGCGCCATCACGGCCTACAGTGGGTTTTGGATCGTGACGTCTCCATTATAACACCAACACCCAATGAAGTAACCCCACCTTAATGCAACCGAGTAAATACCTACTCCATGCACACTACATCCATCACAAATAACAAACCCAAATCATCCTATGATTTTCATATACCCGTAAAGTGTAATATATCATGTATTTAGAAATTTCCTTGCTCAAGTCAATCCTTAAAACTAACCTCATCAAGTCATAACTAATCCACAAACATGCCTCATACCGAAACAAATACAACACATAACGGTGTCATCTAATTTTCGATAGCAGACTCCCCCACTTTGCTCTAAGCCATAGAACATAATATACGATAACACACAATACCTTTACTTCAAAAATGCCACTATCTTGCACCATAATTCAGCCAAATCCTTCATAAACTTATGTAGCACTAATCATACAATACCTCAAATCATCTACGAAACCTACATTCATCCTCGTGATAGTCAAGCCAACTTCTTCAAGCGACCCAAACTCAAATTTCAATACATATAACCCACTGGTAGGAAGAAACTCTCCAAAAAACATGAGAAGAATCACACATCCGTAGACTACCCTGCAGGTGATAACCTACCTGCTTAGCCTCAAACTGGCATCCCTCCATGACCCTCATCACAGTCGCAACCACTATGCAATCGCAAAATCCTCCTCGGCCTGAACCTGTCAAAGAGGCATAAGAATCTACTTCACTCAACAAATGAGCAACTGAAAGATCCCTCAACACAGTCATATTTTGAGACCATACAACACATCAAGATAGAAATCAAGCACCCACAATCCTTTTCACCTCTAAAGCAAACTCTTCTCGTCCTATCCAAAGCATAGTCCTCAGTCACAAAATACTCATCATATATCCATCCAACAACTCACCGACATATCAATCCCACTCTTCGGGACACTACCGGGCATAGAGTCCAAAAGCACATACTCACTCAACCAAAACCACAGATCCCAAGCTGTGGTCCAAACTACGACCTTGTAATGACCTGGTCGGTCATTTTGAGTATTGTATCCTTGTTCCTCAGTTTAGTGCTTATTCTATGTTCATTTGTGGTTATGTAACTTACAGGGGTGGTTGGTTTAGTTCCGGGAATGTTTTGGAATAAATTGGGGCACTTAGTCCCAAGGTTGGAAGCTTAAGTTGAAAGAGTTGGTCGAATGTTGACTTATGAGTAAAATACTCCAGAATTGAGTTTTGATGGTTCTAATAGCTTCGTATGGTGATTTTGGATGTAGGAGTACGGCTGGATATTGACTTGGACATCCTTAGGTCGTTTTGGCTTGAATTGGCGAAGGTTTGGAAAGTTGAGAAGTTTGACCGAGAGTTGACTTTGTTGATATCGGGCTCGAATTTTGGTTTCGGGAGTTGGAATAGATCTACTGTGTCATTTATTACTTGTGTGAAAAAATTTAGGTTAATCAGAGTTGGTTCGATATGTTTCGGCATTAGTTTTAGAAGTTGGAAGTTCAATAGTTCTTTAGGCTTGAATTGGGGTGAGATCGTGATTTCAATGTTGTTTGATGTGATTTGAAGCTTAAAATAAGTTCGTATCTTGTTTTAGGACTTGTTGGCATAATTGGATGGTGTCTCGGGGGCCTCGGGTTTGTTTCGGATCAAGTTCGGACTCATTTTGGACTTTGTGGGATTGCTGATATCTGTGCTTCTAGTTTCCTCTTTCGCGATCGCGTGAAGTGGGACGTGATCGCGTAGAGTCTCTTTCTGGTAGCTGGGAATTTCTTCTATGCATTCACGATATGGTAGACGCGATCATGGAGTTCTGAGATTTTGTGTTACGCGAACGCAGGTGTATGAACGTGTTCGCGAAGAAGGTAGGAGAGGCATGGGATTCAGACGCATTGTTCTTTACGGTCGCGTGAGTCAGTCCGCAATCGCGCAGGTTTGAAAGATTGGTCACCGCATTAGCGACCTTGAGGGTGCGTTTGCGTAGAAGGGATTTTGGTAACTGAGGATATTGTTCTTCGCGATGACGTGGGATGTTCCGCGATGGCGATGTGTAATCACTGGGCAGTAGCTTTAAAATTCCAAATCGAGGGTTAGAGTATTATTTTCACATTTTGAGTTGGAGAACTCGATTTTGGGCGATTATTTAGGGGATTTTCACATCTTGGATTGGAGTAAGCCTTTTTTACTCCGATTCATCATTATTCCATGATTCTATCTTTGTTTTAGCATTTAATTAGTGAATTGAAGTGAAGAAATAGGGAATTTTGTGAAAACTTTGGAAAAACAAAAAATGGAGGTTTGAAGGTCTATTTGATGTCGAAATTGGATGATTTTGGTATGGTTGGACTCGTTATTGAATGGGTGTTCGTATTTTATAAGTTTTTTTGGGATCCGAAATGTGGGCCCGGGGTTGACTTTTTGGATTGAATTTTTGAATTTGGTTAAAGAACTTAGCTTTATCGTATGGGATCGATTCTTATAGTTTGTATTAATTATATTAAGTTGTTTGTGACTAGATTCGAATCGTTCGGAGGCCGATTCGCGAGGCAAGGGTTTGTTGGAGCATTGAGTTGCGCACTTTGAGGTAAGTAACACTTCTAAACTTTGTACTTAGGGTATGAATCCCTGAAATACTTGTTACATGGTTGATGTTGGGGTGACACACATGTTAGGTGACGGGCGTGTGGGCGTGCACCATGGTAATTATGACTCGGTTGATTCTGTGGTACTGTGTAGTTATCTAATCTTGTTTTATCCGTGTAATTCCTACTTGATAGAGTAATTGAGCTGTGATCCATGTTATAAATCATGTTTAGGCTATGTGCTTATTCTATTGGGACCCACAGAGGTCATTTCTGCTGTTGAGTTATTTGCTTAAGTTGCAATTATGTACTCGGTCATATTTATTCATCTACATATCACATCTCAGTCTCTGTTATCATTTATTGTTACATCATTTATCATTATTTGGGCTAAGTGGTATGAGACTTTTGAGTCTGTGAGACTAGAGGGATTGATGATTGGGTTGGGTCCTAAGAGCCGGATTGTGACTGATATGGTGGATCGGGCTTCACGCCGCAGTAGTCCATATTGGCTTTATATTTATTTTTATTATTATGGATTGGGTTGCACATTGTAGCAGGCTTTATTGGCTTATTTATTATTATTGATTGGGCTGCACGCTGCAGCAGGCCTTATACGCTTTATTTTAGCGCTTGGGTAGGATCCGCCCCTCCGGAGTCTGACATACCAGTAGTGAGCGCAAGCATAGTGATTTATATGTATGTGCTTTGGTGAGGGGCATAGATGCCAGGCACCCGTACAGTGCTGAGTGATTGTGTATAATGAGTGGGAGTTTGAGATATACAGATTGAGTACTATGAGAGTGTGAGTACCTGGGATTATCAATGTGATGCATTACATTTGACATGCATATTTGACATGTAGGCATAGAAATGTAACGTTCCCCATGCTAGCTGTACTTGGCATATTTTATTAGTGCTGAGCATAGATTGTTGAACTTGAAAGCATGCCTAAATTTCTCTACTGTGTACGAGCTAAATATGGATGTTCTCTGAGTTACTACTGCCATTATCTTGTTATATTTGTGTTGTCATTATTTTGATTTGGATTGTATCTTTCTGAGCTCGTCACTGCCTTCAGCCAGAGGTTAGTCCTGTTACTTATTGAGTACATTGGGTTGGTTGTACTTATAGTACACTCTGCAATTCGTGAGCAGATCCAGGTACATCTGGACGCGGTGATTGCTAGATCTGGTACTAGTACTGCTCGGAGACTTCGAGGTAGCTGCTATGACGACCGCAAACCTTGACTCTCCTTCCTTTCATTTTTATTCAGTACTGTTTTATTTTCTCAGATAGTTGTACTAGAGTTTTAGATTATGGTGACCTTATTAACTCATGTACCTAGTGACACCAGGATTTTGGGATTGTTGTAGTTGAGTTATAGTTGTTTTATCAGTTATCCATGAAATTTTCCACTGTTGAGCTTACTTAATCTTGTTTTTAATTCAAATGCGTAGTTGTTATGTGATCGTTGGCTTGCCTAGTTGTAAGGCCCCATAAAAGTTTACCTAGAACCTGGGGTTTCGTGGTGCCGATGTAGGCTAATGCCTAACTGGGCTGAACCCATAAATCTCTTCCTAATTATGGTTCAATTTTGTCATCTCTCAAATAGATTAAAGTCGCTAGGATTGTCGGGACGTTTTAGTAAATTAAGCAAAACTCAAGCGAGGTATGTTGGCTAAACTCCTCTTGTAGAATTGAATTCCATGATGTCGTCATAAGTTGCAATTATGATTGGCTCAAGTTCTTATTTCTCATGTTCGGAGTCCTTCCTAATAAATTTGATTATTCTAAATAAGTGTAGTGTTGAAAGATGTATGTACTCAAGATGTGTTCCAAATGTTCCTATCATATCATGATCTTCTCCGAGAATGTAACTGAGTATGACCAATGTATCAAAGGTGTTATGATTTAAAATCATGTTTCAATTGCAAGTTATTATGCCTAATTATGGAAGAAAAACTCAATGTGCTTAAGACCCTTATTGCTCATATATATACTTAATGTCTCGATTGGAAATGCCCTCAATGTTGATAATCCATGATGATGTTTCAAAATGAAAGGAGTGAGTATGAAATATGAAATACGGCTGACGTGCCAAGAACGAAATTACACTTGTGGCCACTAGTGCCAATGAAATGAAAAGACGTGCGAAAGATTATGAAATGAACTGTAACTCCTTTTTATATTAAATCTTTTGGGAGCATCGTTTAGTCACCGAGGAAGGGTAGGTTGAGATAACCTTACCCCGAAACTACACGTGCCGGTGTAGGATTGATTGAGGGGTAAATCCCCGTATTGATGTGTTGAGATTGTTCCCCTTCAATGGGATGAGATTGATGTGTTGAGATTATTCCCCTTAATTGGGATGAGATGATTTCTACGGAATGTGATGTGATATTTGTCACGCCCCAAAATCGGGGAGCGCGACCGGCGCTCAACCCGGCCGAGCAAGCCTGTTAGGTTTCCTTCTACCCAAACGCATCCATGAATAAAGATAATACATATTTTCGTTAATTAGACAATAAGGTGATCATGTCTACAATACCAATTCATTACCATTAGTTACTTCATTTAATAAGTCTCAAAACACACACCTTCATGGTTCAAAGTGGAACAAGTGATTTAATCACAACTCAACTTGTTTAATATTCCCAACGCCCATATATAACCCACACTAAGTCTACAGAGCCTCTAAAAATACTAAAGAGAACAATGATAGTGTCGGCAACAAGGCTCCGGCTATACCTTAAAACACGATAACACATACAAAACAAAAGAAGCACAACCCTGGAATGAGATGGGGCTCACCAAGTCAGCTGGGAAGAATGAGCACCGCTATCACTAGTCAATATCCTCCGTTGTGGAACCACCTGCATCTATTAAAAATGTAGCGCCCCCGGCAAAAGGGACGTTAGTACATGTCGAATAATACTAGTATGAAAACCAAACACCAATTTAAGAATTCGGAAATACAATATGAATATGATGATTCAGGGTGACAATAGAATAGCATAGATAGCCATTTAAGCCAAAGCAAGCTTATTAAGAGCTGGCAATAACATTTATAGAATTTAAGATGAGATCCTCTGTAACCATTTTCACACAAAGCGGCCCCGTCGCCTCAACCCAATGTATGCAGGTGGAGGTGTAGGCACAATACCAAAACTCTACTCAAGCGGCCCTGCTGCCTCACACCCAACGTATGCGGGTGAAGGTATAACCACAATACCAAAAACCTACACAAAGCGGCCATGCCACCTCACCCCAATATATGCGGGTGGAAATGCATCAACGATACCAATACCTACACAAAGCGACTATGACGCCTCACCCCAATATATATATATATATATATATATATATATATATATATATATATATATATATATGTTGGTGGTGGTGCAACAACAATACCACAATCGTACATAAAGCGGCCTTGCCGCCTCACCCCAATGTATGCGGGTGGAGGTGTAATCCCAATCACAATCTCTATACAATTTAGCATAATAGTTTTCACGTAAGTTACGACTTGGAATTATAACATGTAGATACACAATCCATAGATTGGAACACATCCTCAATTTATAATATAGCATAATAAGAGCATTTGAAACATGAATTGAACAAATATCTTTGTCACAAAACTTATTCGGAATACTCGATTTGTAATAAACACTTTGGAACTTACAAGGGTAATGGGGGTTCCAATTCTTAAAGAAGAGTTTAGCCAACATACCTCACTTGAGCTTCCTTACACTCTAAAATATTTCAAAAATCTTAGCAACTTCAATCTATTTTGAAAATGTAACAAATTGAATCAAAATTAGGAAGATGATCATGGTTCTAGCTCATTTAAGCATTTTATCAAACACTAGGTGTGCATTAAGGTTTCAAGGTCCTTTTATGGAGGATTCCATCATTCCACAACCCATTCTTTACCATTTTTAGCTCAACAATCTTCCTACACCCCTTTATAACATATGCATGCAAAATAACCAACTCCCATACCCAAGAATTATCTTACCAATTACCCATTTCTAGTTAACTTTTGAAATGAAGGGTTAGGGTGTAGAATCTTACCTCTAGGATGAAAACCTAGTGAGTTTTCCTTGTTAATCATCTAAGATTCGAGCAACAATTGAAGAAAAAATTGTTGAAGAACTCTCTCCCACTCTAGGGCACTCTCTAACCCTCAAAATATCAGATTTTTGCTCAAAGGATGGTACAGATCGTCTATTTAACGAAGTAGGATGGGGTTATAAAAACCCAAAAATGAAGCTCCAAAAACAGGATATGCGGTCGCATATTCGACCGCAGAATGGATATGCGGTCCGCATATCGGCCGCACAATTTGGCCCCCAAAGCTGATGTCGCCTCTCTGGGTCTGCGGTGATTATGCGGCCCGCAGACCTGTTCTGCGGTCGCATAATGCACCGCAAAACTGGTTTGCGGTCGCATAATGTACCGCAGTCTTCCTCCAAATCTTGTCCCGCATCTGCTTCACTCTGCGGCCATTATGCGGTCCGCAGAATGATTCTGCGACCGCATAGTGGGCCGCAGAAATGCCCTCTTCTGCCAAAAATATTTCTTTACTCCCCAGTGCATTGTTAAACCCAAAAAGTCCGAGCCAAGAATTTCTACAATCCCCAAACACATAAGCCTACTTCGGCACCACGAAACCTTAAATTCCTTTACGAAATTCTACGGGGCCTTACAATGTCGACCCATATGACATTGTGGTGAGAGGGCTTAGCCGATCGGGCTGAGATCAGAAGTTATGTCGCGCACATGGTGGCGTTGTGATTGGATGTCTTGGGTGAGATAGCTTAGCCGATTGGGCCGTGATCAGACTCCGTGCTAATAACACGGTGGTATACCGGTACTAAAGATCTCCCAACTTAAAAATATTGAAATTTATCTTTCTCTTAACTTGACACTTTAATATTGTTTGAGGCTCGCATTGATTCTATATTTCTTTCTCATTGTACTATTACTCGTTCTATTGAGAGGGTATTTAGTCTTACATACTAGTACTATTCCATATGTACTAACGTCCCTTTTGCCGGGGACGTTGCATCTTTAATGGATGCAGGTGGTTCCACAGCATGCGACATCGATCAATGATAGCAGTACACCCTCTTCTCAGCTGACTTGATGAGCCCTACTTCATCTCAGGGTCTTGTATCTTTTGTTCCTTATGTATAGTGTTTTGAGTTATAGCCGGGGCCTTGTTGCCGGCACCATCACACTACTCTTTTGTATCCATTAGAGGCTCCATAGACATAGTGTGGGTTGTATCTTGATTTTGGAAAAGTCAAACTAAAAGTGTTGTATTTGCATCACATGTTTCCACTTCTAAACTATGAAAGTGTAATGTAATATTTTGGGAACTCTTGATTGAAGTTCTAATGGTAATGAAATTGGTGTTGTCCATGTAATCTTCTCATTGTCTAATTAATGGAATATATCTTTGTATACGGGTAATACCGAGCCAATGAGCATTCCGATTTCTCAGTGAGGCAAACGGAGCAGGGACGAGACCGTAAGGAATCGGAATCAAAGCCAGGAGCATATCGTATCAGGGCTCGAGAAAAGCACCTTCTCTCGGAACCATCGAGACCACGTCCTCCGGATCCGGTTCGAGTCCCAAGACTTCGAAGAGCATTACCAAACCACCGCACATGTCTAACAAAGGGTCGTGATATCCGTACCCAACCGGATATCACGGCGTGAATCTAGGCCCGTATCGGCAGAAAATCAGTGACTAGCAAAAAGGGAGACTTTTACCTTTCTTAGAATTGTACCCACGGGGCTTCTTAGCCTCCCTACCCTCTTTCTCCTGCCTGTGGATAAGCCCTAACCTCCTAGAAATCCCATAACCCGATGAAATACAGTCTCTACAACTCCCGTGCCATCCCAAATTTAAGGTTGTATGTGAGTCCCTCAACAAATCTACGGACTCTGTCTCTCATTAGAAACCAAAGGAGCTGCATAGTGGGATAACTCTGTAAACTTCATAGTATAGTGGGTCACAGTCATACCCTCCTGGCGCAAATGTTCAAACTTACTATGCAACTCGTCCCTACGGTTACGTGGGATAAACTCCCCCAAGAAAAGATCTGAGAACTAAGACCATGTAAGTGGTGTTGCGCCAGCTGGCCTACTCGCCTCATAAGTCTGCCAACATCTGTATACTGGCCCTTCAACTGCAAGGTAGTAAAATTGACCTCGTTCCACTTCACCAAACCTAAATTACTCAGAATACGATGACACTGATCCAACAAAGCGTGTGCATCCTTAGTAACCCCTATACCGAATTGGCATGGAGTCTCTGAATCCTCTCCAACCTCCTATACTTCTCACAAAATGCGACTTGCCCTACCTCAGGCAGACCTGCAACTACTTGTTGCACCGGTAGAACACTCGATGTTTAGTAAACATGATTCAACTGCTCTGGCATAAATGTGGTGGGAGTCTAGGCTCCTCCCCCAGCCTATGAAGTAGCTGGTGCAACCGGATTCAACCCTGCATGGGCAAAGCTCTCAAACATACTCATAAAATCAACCTAGGTCTCTTGAACTCCAGGGGTAGACATAGGCCCCTCAGGTGCCCAAGCGGGTCCCACCAGCTCAACATGATTGGGCTTTTGTTCCTCAACTGGAGCTACTGGTGGCTCCACCACTGCTGCTTTAGTAAGGGCTCCAGTTGTGTCGCGTGCCCCACCTCGGCCTCTACCTTAGCCCTAGTCTCTCGCGGCTCTAACAAGGGGCACTGGTGCCTGCTTAGCTGATCCAGTGGAACGTGTCCTCACCATATTAGAGAATAGAAGAGTAAGGATTCAAACTTTAGAATAAACAAATTCGTACGATAAATAATGAAAGAAAGTGAAGTTTCCTAACAGCCCGGTAGCCTCTCGAAGATAAGTACAGACGTCTTCGTACCGATCTACAGGACTCTACTAGACTTGCTCATGACTTGTACAACTTATGAACCTAGAGCTCTTATACTAACTTATCACGACCCAAAATCCCACCAATGGTCGTGATGGTACCTAACCTCTAAGACTAGGTAAGCCAACCACACAATGATACGAAACATCGAAATAAGATATAATAATTCTGAATTTAACATAAACAAAAAAATAAAGCTCTGACAAAGCCAAAAAGGTAGTACATATGCCAAACTCCCAAAATTAGGCAATACTAAGTTATAAGATCTAAACAGGATATATAACGAATCTCGATAAGTACAATATTGTTTTGAAGTAATACAATAGTATAAAAATAAGAGAAGTGGACTCCAAGGGTCTGTGGCGTCCATACAACACTACCTTGAATCCTCCAGAATAGTCCAAGCTCACTTTCGATGACCGCTACCTCTAGCACCCGGATCTGCATGAAATGTGCAAAAGTGTAGCACGAGTAAGGGACAACATGTATTCCTAAGTAACAATACTAACATCGGTGAAGTAGTAACGAGGTTCAAATCATGTAATACTTACTAATCAACTAACCTATGCAACATCTCAAATAACAGACAACAAGAATATAACGAGATGTAGTACCATCAACACAACAATACAAGAGTTATTAACTCATCACAGGTAAATCATGTTTGACAAAAGAATTATCAGTCAATAACAGAGGGATAGAGTTGCATGTTAAAAGCAACGTGAAATCAACTTGATGAGGAAAGGCAACAAGTTTCATCAACAAGAAACTTGATGAGGAACTTTATGAGGAATAGAGGGATAGAGTAGCATGTTAAAAGCAACTTTGAATGAGGAATACCAGCCTTATACTACACATTTCATCAACAAGAATGCCACCCTTGTACTCCACATATCATCACCACAAGAATGTCACCCTTATACTCCATATATCATCAACAAGAATGACACCCTTATACTCCACATATCATCGCTATAGATTCCACCCTTATACTCCACATATCATCGATATAAATGTCACCCTTATTCCCACATACCGTCACAATAACAATATCCGCCCCAACATGGCCAAATGTGCTATAAACAAAATAATTCAATATAATATTATATTATCAAGATACATATTATCATAATTCATCAATAAAGTGCACGAGGACATGAAAATAATAGGGTGCGGATGTTGCTCAAGATATAAGACATGACTACGGCTAAATCAATTTAGCAATAGTTCCACAAATGCTCATCTTGGCTAATTAGGAAGTATTAATCTTAAAACATGATCTCTAGCATGAAAGGATAAGCTCATATAGCCATACAAAGAATTACACATGTATCATAGAACACAATCAAATCAAGGCATGGCAAAAGCCTAGAGTCTAATCCGGTTATTTTTCATATATTACACCCGCATATACGTTTATCATCCCGCATATACATTTATCATCCCGCATACACGTCGCATCACATACATTACAATTAGACAAATAAGGTCCAAGTCTAAGGGTTATTCTCTCACATAAGATTAGGCAAGATTGTTACCTCAATCGGGCAAAATCAACCCTCCAAAATTGCCTTTCCTTTAGAAACCACCTCTGACCGGCTCGAATCTAGTAAAAACAACTCAATAACTTCAAACAAATCCATAGGAAACAACCCCAAACAATAAAGCTCCGATCTTTAATCAAATCCTCAAAAGTCAACAAGTCCAACCCGGCCCAACACGGTCAAAACCCGAGTCAAAGTATAGATCCCGACTACCCATTACCCCACGAGTCCAAATATATTATTAGATTCCAAAATCGAGTCCAAATCGACTCCCAAATCCCTAATGTTTACTCTCTTAAGTTATAGACAAAAATCCCAAATTTCCTCTTTCAAATCCCATAATCTATTTGTAATCATCCATGGGAAAACAAGATAGTATCAAAATCAAGTAGAAATCACTTACCCTTAAAGTGGTGATGAAATTCTCCCCAAAAATCGCCTCTAGCCGAGCTCCAAAACTCAAAATAACGAAAAGTAAGCTAAAGCATTGAATTATAACACTACCCAGAAAATTTTTGTATTTGCGGACAATTCTGTCACTTATGCGACACTACTTCTGCGGTAGAAATATCGCATCTGCAAGTCCACTTAAACTCCGCTTCTGTAGTCACGCTGGAGCGACACACCTCCGCTTCTGCGCAAGTCCCCAAGTGTGCCTGCTTTCGCTTCTGCACTAAACTTCGCATGTGCACTCATAGATGAGCCAACTCTTCGCATCTGGGGATCCTCCAGCCTCCAGCAATACTCGCATCTGCGATCACCTGTCCGCTTCTGTAGACTTGCACTTGCACACAAAACCATGCATGTGCGACACACCAGCACCAGAACTGCCAACCAATATCAAATTGATCAGAAACTATTTAGAAACAAACCCGAGCCCCCCGAGACCCCCCAAACCTATCCAAAGGCTCAAAATACCATAATTAACATCAAACTAAGAATCGTCATTCAAAATCAGTCTCTTAAGTTCATAAACTTCGAACTTCATACCAAGCGCCTTTTTAAGCCTAACCAATCCGGATTTTAACCAAACTTCACAAAGAAATCCCAAATGACAAAACAAACTTATTTCAAGTCTCAGACAACAATTTGGACCTGATATCACCAAAGTCAACTCCGGTCAAGAACTTTCTAAACATTTAAATTTCTAACTTCCGACAATTAGAGCCAAAACATCCTAGGACCTCCAAATCTAAATCCGAACATACGCCTAAACCAAAATCACCATGCGAACCTATTGAAACCATCAAAATTCGAATTCGAGGTTGTCTATAATAAAGTCAAATCTCGGTCAACTCTTACAACTTAAGCTTCCAAAATGAAGATAAGTGTCTCAATTCACTCCAAAACCTTCCCGAAACCAAACCCAACCATCCCTGCAAATCATCAAATATCAAATACACATACGGGGAATATCAAATAAGGGAATGGGGCTAAAATACACAAAAAATCCCTGCTGGGTCGTTACATTAACATGCTAGTTTAACATTATGAATTTCATGTACTTGTATTACATGGTAGAACTGCGTAATCATACATTATTTCCTTATATGCACCATGCTAATAGATCTAGTTCTCATCATTCATCTGAGAGTGTTCTAGCTTGTGAATTCATGTTTCATTGGACGTGTGGATTCACATTCCGGTACTAAGATATTTATTCGGGTGTATGAATTTACATTCCGCCTGCATGTGGATATAGATTTGTTCCTCTAGAGTCACTGAACATTGAAATCCCACCGGCAGTGTGCACGCAAGGTTGTGGAGACATGGATTTGTGTCTAACACGTGAATATGTGTCGATTTTGGTATAAAGGTTGAGTCTTTATCATGCATAGATATTCTAGACTCATGTAGAATCTATTAAGACACTGCTCATAACTCGTAAGACCAGGGAACCTTGCTCTGCCACCATTTTATCACGGCCCAAATCCCAACAAGTCGTGATGGTACCTAACCCAAACTTCTAGGCGAACCAACCATAACTAGTATAACCCACATCAGAAAATCATCATATTAATAAGAAACAAAAATGCGGAATTTCAATAACTATCAAATAACTAGTGTCATAAGTCATGAGCAACTATAGATAGAAATACAACACCAATATGAGAAAATACATAATTTGTTGGAATATACATAAACATAAATACAAGATCCTAGGCTACCATGAACAAATGATAGCTAATAACTGAAATACTGATTTGTCTTTAATACTCGCTCTCGAACTCGGCATACCACTAATCGCATGTACTCAGTAAGTATCAAAACTAACATCAACGAACTAGTGGCGAGGTTTTAGTCAAAAGATACTCACTTTATATAACTTGTGCAATTCAAAAGCATATACAAAAATAGAGAAAAATCCAAGAAATAGCGGATATCAATAATAAGGTATACAACCAAAGAGGAAAATAATAAGCATGCCTTTTCAAATAACAAAATGCACCAAATCTGTACATAAAGAAGATATGCAACAAATAGCATTAACTCGAATGCTCTTGCTTATGGATATGTAAAGCTCCATATCTATAAGCGAGAGGCTATAGAGGCATTTAGGAAAGTGTTTCCTTTCTCTCTTTTTTTTGGATAACCGTGGTGTCCCGGTCAGCTTGCGCGCACCTCGATTAATTCTATGGGATACCTGCCACCTCCCACCAGCAACAGGTACTAGATAACTCTATCCACCAAAGCTTGAATAGATGGGAAGAAATCACCTAATCAGTATTTTGGATAGCGTGCGGCGACAAATAGCGACGAGGAACCGCTTCACTGAGGCGAGAGGCGCGCAGCAACGCGCTCGCCTTTTTTATGTGAAACGACAATTTATATAAAAACATAAAATATTATATATATATATATATATATATATATATATATATATATATATATATATATATATATATAAAAACTCAATAACAATAATATATTAATAAATATATCAATTTAAAAATATAAAAACTCAATAGATAGTCATAGTAGATTCATAAACTAAAGTCTAAAAGTCTAAAACAAGTAACATCTATTCTTCTTCAACATTTTCAAATTCTAGAACTTCATGAATGTTAGCATTATATTGGCTATCATCTTCTTCATCCTCGGAGTCTTCATCAATTAGGGACCAGCTTGAACTTGCTACTCCCTTTCACTTGTAATTTGAACTTGAAGAACTCTCTCTAAGACCATAGATATTCTCAACTCCAGCCACCATAGAAACAGTACCTCAATCAAGATCATCTCCTACATACACTTGTTCATCTTCATGATTTTGGGGGGCTCCAGTTAACCATTCATTTGCCTCGTCAATGTTATCCAACAAAATTGGATCAATGGTATCGCGAGCTTCATAACGTCGCCTCAATGTTCTATTATATTTAATATACAGTAGATCATTGAGACGCAATAGCTCAAGCCTATTCCTTTTCTTGGAGTGAATCTGCGCATAAATTGTTTAGATTAATTAATAGATACTAATAATAATATAATATAGAATATATTGATATAATAAATCTGCTTCTTACATGCTCAAATACGCTCCAATTTCTCTCGCATTCAGATGCACTACAAGTTAGGCTTAGTACTTTGATGGCAAACTTTTGCAAGTTTGGAGTTTGATGTCCAAATTGCATCCACCATTCAACTACAGAAAAATATTCTAAAAGTTAACAAGTATAAATCAAAAAAATTAAATTAAAGCTATAAGGATACCTGGCGACCTTATGTCTCTGGCTCTAATGGCCGCCTGTAAACCAAATAGGCCATCTACTTGTAAGTACCTACCAAACTCCTCCTCTATTTGATCTATCATCGCTAAATCGGGGACCAACTTCTCAAGACATTGATGGTATCCAACCCACACCTCTGAATCCAAAGTGTCATCTCTGGTGTTCTTGTAAAATAATTCCGGGTTTAGAAGATGGCCTGCTGCATGCAAAGGTCGATGGAGTTGATTCGACCACCTGCTATCAATAATCTCAAAAACTTTCTCATATTTCCTAACATCTCCCTCAAATGACGTTTCCATAGTCTCTTTGGCTCTATGCATAACTTCATAAAGATAGCCCATTGGTGGTTTTCTCTCCCCATCCACCATACGAAGCACCCTAATCAAAGGACCACCAACTTTAAGAGCTCGAACGACGTCATTCCAGAATGATGGAAAAATAAGAACTTTGGTAGTTTCTTTCCCTGCAGCTTCCTTTGCATATCTATTATCTTTCCATTCATTGGCAGTTTCAACCCAATGTATGCAGGTGGAGGTGTAAGCACAATACCAAAACTCTACTCAAGCGGCCCTGCCGCCTCACCCCCAACATATGCGGGTGGAGGTATAACCACAATACCAAAAACCTACACAAAGCGGCTATGCCGCTCACCTCAATATATGCGGGTGGAAATGCATAAACGATACCAATACCTACACAAAGCGACCATGATGCCTCACCCCATATATATATATATATATATATATATATATATATATATATATATATATATATATATATATATATATGCTAGTGGTGGTGCAACAACAATACCACAATCGTACATAAAGCGGCCTTGCCGCCTCACCCCAATGTATGCGGGTGGAGGTGTAATCCCAATCACAATCTCTATACAATTTAACATAATAGTTTTCACGTAAGTTACGACTTGGAATTATAATATGTAGATACACAATCCATAGATTGGAACACATCCTCAATTTATAATACAGCATGATAAGAGCATTTGAAACATGAATTGAACAAATATCTTTGTCACAAAACTTATTCGGAATACTCGATTTGTAATAAATACTTTGGAACTTACAAGGATAATGGGGGTTCCAATTCTTAAAGAAGAGTTTAGCCAACATACCTCACTTGAGCTTCCTTACACTCTAAAATATTTTGGAAATCTTAGCAACTTCAATCTATTTTGAAAATGTAACAAATTGAATCAACATTGATGGTATCCAACCCATACCTCTGAATCCAAAGTATTATTAATAATCTCGGGTTTAGAAGATGGCCTGCTGCATGCAAAGGTCGATGGAGTTGATTCGACCACCTGCTATCAATAATCTCAAAAACTTTCTCATATTTCCTAACATCTCCCTCAAATGACGTTTCAATAGTCTCTTTGGCTCTATCCATAATTTCATAAAGATAGCCCATTGGTGGTTTTCTCTCCCCATCCACCATACGAAGCACCCTAATCAAAGGACCACCAACTTTAAGAGCCCGAACGACGTCATTCCAGAATGATGGAGAAATAAGAACTTTGGCAGTTTCTTTCCCTGCAGCTTCCTTTGCATATCTATTATCTTTCCATTCATTTGAAAGAACTAGCTTTCTCAAGTTTTTCTTCTGCAAGTAAAAACTATGCAAAGTTAAGATAGCCGTTGCAAATCTAATCTTGACCGGTCTCACCAAATTTCTTTCATTTGTGAATTTCATCATCAAATTCAACAACAACGGCCTCTGACTGATGTAAGAATATATCTTGACGGCTTTAGTGAAAACTGTAAAAGTAACAATAATAATTTTATAGTTAATACTTAATAGGACATAAGAATAAATAAAGTTAAAGCTTTAAAGATAACTATATTAAAGTTACCTGAAGCATATGGGTTTTCCTTGAATATGTCACCAAACATCAAGTTGATACAATAGGCAGCACATGGAGTCCAATAAATGTGTGGATACATAGCTTCCATCATCTTACACGCACTAACATTCTTACTAGCATTATCGGTAACAACTTATACAACATTTTTCTTTCCAATTTTATCAATAGTCTTTCTAAACAAGCTGTACATTTCGCTTCCATCCGTAGAAGAGTTGCTAGCATCGTAAGATTCAAGAAAAACACTCCCTCTTGGAGAGTTCACCAACAAATTTATGATCATTTTTTCATTCCGTGTTGTCCATTTATCCATCATAATGGAACATCCAAACTTGTTCCATTCCACTTTATGCTCCTCAATAATTTTGTCTATCTTCTTCATCTCTTTTTTAAGATGAGTTACTCTAACTTCATGATAGCTAGGAGGCTTCATTCTTGGGCCATATTGTCCTACAGCCTCAATGAATTTGTCAAAAGTTTTGTAGTTAACATAGTTGAAAGGAAGCCCTACATCGTACATCCATGTTACAAAGGCACTTACGGCACGATCCCTCAAAATCTTCTTGGCTTCTAAACTTGAACCAGAATCACATTTTTCCTTTTCTTGTTGTTTTGCCGAAAAATAAAGATTGAGAGGACCTTTTGTCACCGTACGTGCCGTGGATGACTCAATAGAACTATTTGAAGATATCTTTTGAGCTTTGGGGGGGGGGGAGTGGGGATGGAGGTCCCATTTCATCATCTTTATCAATTAGATTCACCATGCTTCATAATTCATTTGAGTTATTGTCATATTTTTCTTCTCAACAAATGCTTTTACTTCATCCCTAACCTCGGCCGAACAAAGAGGACATTGTATTACATTTTTAAATCCACCTATCAAATGTTTCTTGTGACGAGTTATTCCACCATAATATATTTTTTCACAAAACACGCATTTAATTGCGGATCCTGATGAGCCTTGTATAGCATAATTCCAAGCTATATCATTTTGTTTATTACTATCGGATGATGTCATTTCAATATTGTTTTATAGAAAAAAATTATCAAGTCAATATACAATTAATTCTACTCTATAAGACTATGTCTATAACTGAAAAAACAAAGCAAAAAACAAATAGAGCCTAAAAAGAGACTCTACTGCCTCTGCTCTTCCTCTGCTGCTTGCTCAAAACAGAGCCAAAAAAAAAAAATAAGAGAAGAAGAAAGAGGAAGGGAAGAAAGAAAGAAAGAGCCTCTGTTGTTTTGCTCGAAAAACAGAGCACAAAAACAGACCCTCTGTTTCTGTTGTTCTCGACAAAAAATAGAGCAAAAAAAAAATAGAAAGAAGAAGAGAAGAAGAAAGAAAGGAAATTCGAAGAAGAGAAGCATACTTGGGCTTTCAGATGGCAGAAACTTGATGAAGAAGACGATGGCACTTGGCAGAAACTTGAAGTTTTCAGATGAAGAAGACGATGGCACGGCCGCGACCCTAATCGCGAGCTCCTTGGCTGCTCTGTTGTTCGAAGTTGAAGAAGAAAGAAACTTCTGAGAGCTCAAGCCCTAATCGCGACCTTTTTCTTTAGTCTTTGCCCTTTTTTAAAAAAAAAAAAAGCGACGCTACAATCGCATCTCGCTACACCGTCGCCTCTCGCTACACAGGCAGAGGCGAGCGCTTTCTGTAAATTGCAACGCAACAGAGTAAAATAGCGACACAGTCTCGCATCGCTATTAGCGACGTAGCGCTCGCTATTTACAACATTGCACCTAGTATTTTTTGCCTCCGCTGGAATTTGAACTCGAGATCTCATGATTCTCACCCACTTCATTGACAAGTGTTTCCCTTTTTTCATTCACTCTTTGTGCTATCGGAGTAGAATAGGATTTTGACATCCTTGTCTTTCCTACTCGGTGAGAACATGAGGTTTTTATGTGTAGAGTTCAAGATAATATTTGCATGTGTTTATGCGGTTTGTTTCATTGTATAAAATACAGGGGAATGTTTTGATTCTAAATATATCAAGGTAGGATGTTGACATTCCAAAATATCATGACCTTGCTCATCTTTAGAAGTGATGCATAGTAAGTAGCTGTAGTTGTACAAGCTATGAATCCAGTGAGATATCTTTGGTTCAACCTGCACAGGAGTGTAGTAACCATGCTACAATACTGTCCCCCCATCCCCTCAGCAATCCAGACTTTTGTTAACAACATATACTAACAAATAGAGCAAATTAAATTTGATATTTACTATAGTATGTTACTGTGGTAATGATTCATAGGAATGACGAAAACTACAAACTTGTTATTCAGCAATACAGACCAATTCTGCACATCAAACCTATAACAAATTATACATGCACTTGTAGATGTATAGAATTAATTAGAGTCAGATTACCGAATGGAAGTGGGAACAATACTACTTTTTACAATAATTTCTACCTTGTTGAGCTAGTTGTAAGTATTTCACTTTCAAGTGTATCTACCCATTCTTGAATGATAGAGTTGACTTCCTCTGGTTTTTCATCATGTGGGCAATGGCCTGAAATATCAAATGGTGCAACATGAGAAAATATAAACAGATTTATTGCAGGTACTAACGAGGAAATAGAAAATCAAAGCTGCCATGAAATACCAGCATCCAGCTCTCTGATTATGATTCCTTCACAGTGTTCTCTCAGCATATCTAACCTTGATTGTGAATCAGAAATTGGATCTTTCATTCCCTAACAGAATAGCAGCACGATAAGCATTATAACTAGGGAAATGATGAAGAAGGAATGTATTAATGTATTACCTGTAATACAAGAACTCTTTTCTCAATTCCTTGCAAAAGATAATTAAGAGGGACAGAAAGATCAAAGCTGAAAATGCTTTCTAAGACCACCACTACACCAGGGTCATAAGACTGAAGATTTTGTCAAGGCAGTGCATCATAAAATTTGTGATATGGTAATTTATTCACTATGATAGTTGTAGCACTTAAAAAGATGACAGGAAGGCTTTGAACCACTGACAAGGACCAAAATATATACTTGAGCTGTCACAAGTTAAAGATCATAGGAATGTAACGACAAGGATACTGCTCGCAGCATTTCCTGGACAAGCCACTCATCTGCACGATCACTTCTCTGCAGAAAACAAAAGCTGAGGCTAAACAGTGTATAAAAGGCAACAAAGACACATGTTGTAAAAAACTAAAGCACACTTACAATTGGATAGCAACTTCTCACTATTTTCCTCAGATTCAAACGCAAGAACAGTGAAAGGAACCGAGCACCTAGCCATGCTGGTCCTGAAGTTTGCCTGACCTAAAATATACGGCAAGCTCAATTTTCCATGAACTTTAGTCTAAATGTTATGGTTGAACATTTGGAAGAAAGTCTACAATGATTGGATTGGGAATTGCTTCTACAGTAAAGATATCATCTCTAATAACATAATAACACGAAAAATGGTATCCTAAATTGCATATTTAAGTTGGTAAAAGATGATTTCACGTTTCTTACATCAGAATGGCGTGAACCAGAATAGCCAGGAATAACATTGCCAGCACTATTCAAAAGGATCACAGACTTGGCCAAAGTAGGCCAAAGACAAGCAACAATGGCAACAAGATATCCTGGTTAATCAGAAGAGCACAATCAACAAGACCAATTATGAACAAAAATAGCAAAATCACGGCAAGAAATGCAAATATTAGTGAAAACTGGTGTATTTCTATATTTGTCCGCTCAATGTTTTTTTCCTTCACTTTTCTTGGGATGGTGATTTTGTAGGAGCTTAAGTATTAGTACATGCCACCAATTGAGTTGCCAACAAGATGGACAGGTTCTCCCACTACTTCAATTATGAAATCTCTCAGCAATTTAGCCCACACAACTTCAGTGTAGACAATATTTGGTTTTTCTGATTCACCAAACCCCAGGAGTGTCATTGCCCAGACTCGATTTCCACATTCCGCAATGTTTTGTATATTGTCACGATAATGGCTCCAAAAAGCACCAAAACCATGCACGAGCAGAAGAGCAGGACCTACATCACCACTCTGTTTATACTGCAAAGGCGGAATAAACATCAGTAGACAGGTACACCACATCACGTAATAGACAGAAAATAAGCTCAGTATCCTACAATTTCAAAAATCTCACTCACATGGATCAGATAGCCATTCCATCTCCATATCCTAACAGAGGAACCTCCCAAACTAGCTGCCTTACTTTTCAAAGCCAACAGCGTATACCACTATGACAGCAATCGGGTTCTTATTAAAAGATATTCGTGAGAAATACTTTTCTCAGTAGATAGCAAATGAATTTGACCCAAGAACATTCATATTATGATCCAAAACAATTTCTGAGACCCAAAATACCTCCATTGAACACACAGTATCCGCTGCTGCAGCAGCCATTTTTGCCGAGCACCCAAAATGCGATATAATTCCAGCATTTCGTTCTTTCTCGTACTCAATCGCTTCATAATACACTCTTCTTCTGGAAATTATTCCAAGAAGAAGAGCAGACCCAAAAAGAGCACCAAATGAGGCTCCTTCCCGAGTTTCAGCTGCACGCAGTTTTTCATGTACCCTGCAAAATAAAGCCAATTGCCATCAGTTAATCATGAGAAAATTCTTTCCTTGAAGTGGTGAGTTTCTGCACAAAGTCTCATGTTTCCGTAACATCCGTTTTAATTAAAATAAGGCAAAATAGTGCAGATCAAATAGATGCAATAGAGGATGCAGATACGAGATAAGCAAAGCAGTAAAATTACAAGGTCTTAAAACTTCTAGAGGGGGCCAATGCTCATATTTTCTGTTTCCTTTTCATCAAAACGCTCAACTGACAGTCCTCTTCCTCATCTATTTCCACTTATACTACTTGCTACAGAAGGATCCGATGTACAATGTCTTCCAAAGGCTCCCGGTTTAGTAACACAGTAAGCTAAGCAGTCAAACTTCAGAATTCTTTCCGAATGGTATAAGAACAATATAAAATGCACTTACAACAGCTTCAGAGTTGAAATCTTGAAGACCATCTCAGTGTGAAAAGATGCATATGGACCATAAACCTACTGAAATCATATTACTCAAAATCACTACTCCCGACATCAATGTTTATTTGAACTATACTCTCTAAGAAAAGACTGATTCCAAGATATAATTGTCCTCCATAATAGCACAAAATACTCTGACCTGATATTTCTGCATATCTGATCTCAACATGGGAATTGATATCCATCAACAGGAATAGGAGACTCGTAGACTCTGCTATACTAGCTAAAGTAAATGATCTGCATTCCTTTTTTATCCATCATGAAGTGACAGATTTCAAGCTTTGTAATACAATCCAACATTTGTTTAAAATATTATCTTTTTCCATAAGGTAGAAAATAATATCTTTTTCTATAACTGTAGTGTCTGAATCAGCTTACGCGCACCTCGACTAATTCCACGGGGTCCCTGCTACCTCCCACCAACGCAGGTGTTGGTAACTCTGACTGCCAAGGCTTGACCAAGTGGGAAGAAATCACCTAGTGTTTTTACCTCCGATGTGATTTGAACTTGACACATCATGCGCTATGTCCTACCATTGAACCAAAGCCTTTGGAGCTTGTTTAAAATTATATTTACAATTAAATAAACACAAAAATCAGTTCAAACGTTTTTCCGATGTTCATTGGCATAGATGAATAAATATAAATAATACAACATTTTTCAGAGAGTAAAACTCATTTATAAATATATCTAGCCTACAAATACCTTAGAAGCTTTGATCAACCAACCAAAAGATATCATAGGATATGGGGGGATTCAGTGACAATCATGGCACAAAGAAAAATAAAGAGACGACTCATACTCCTGCCATTCATCTCGGGAAGTACCCTCCAGATATCTCAAATATGCAGCCAAAGCATTCAACACTAGACTTGTACCACCTCCCGCTATATTTCCACATTGTGTGACAAAAGCAGATTTTACGGGTCTCTTCCTCTGAATTTTCTTGAGACTTGAATCACTTTGACTGTTCCCATTAAACTTTTCCTCTCTCAAACCTTGAACCACATTACTCAGAGTTGCTGCCTGGTCTTTTCGCAATTCACTTGTAGCTGAATCCTTCTCAATTGAAGCCCATCTGTTTCCTAACATGCCAGCATTGTCATCCATAAATTTCTTCAAATCTTCTAATGTGGGCAAAGTACCTATTCCATATACTATTGTTATATCCCCTGGTGTGAGCATAGGGGAAAAAAATGATAGATATCCGAAGAGTGTTGCACGGTGTTGGTTAGGCCGTTAGGGAAAAAAAGTTATCAGAGCATACCCCAAGACAAGCTCATATCTCCTTTTGGTAACACTTGGGGGGAAATAGGTGACATAGTGGGCAATTTCATCTTCTTGAATTCATCGTATGATTTGGGCAAATCCTTCAAGCTCTGGATATAGATAGAAGTTGAAAAATCAGGAAATCAGAATTTTTGTCTCCCCTACAGAGCATCTGGAGGCCGAAATAAGACAGAGCAATACCTTCATATCATAAAATGGACTGTTCCATATTGCAAGTTTGGGAGTCCCCTCAGCAAAAGATATTGTATCCAAGGTCTCTTTTACACCTTCTACCATTCTCCATAAGCCAAACTCTACCTCCTCCTCTGTAAATATGTTGGTAGCCTTGACCTGTTCCAAACCTCATATAAGTGGATGACTGCCTGAAGTTTCCCCATTCCTGGCCAGTTAAATATCAGAATAAGCAAATATAGTATGTAACAACCTCTTTGGCAAGCCCTTCAATGATACTCTCTGCAGTCCCGGACCTGATCATCAGATTAGATCCCTGCTCCCTGAGTGAACTCTTCAGATCCTTCAAAGCAAAAAGAAGTAATTCAAGCATGTCATCCGGAAATCCTGTGAAAATGACAACAAGAGTCAAAAAACCAAGTTAAAATGTACTAGAAGTTGGAAGCTAACTCATTTATTAGACATAGTTCTCAGGCTTCACGAGAACAAATTTAAATTTTTGTAACATTGTTAATGTTGCACCCTTAAAAGTAATATTATTTTAAATCACATAAGCATTTAACATGAGAGTGTAGTGTCTTGAATATATACACACACACACACTCAAATCCAACTAAAAGGATCACTTCCAATGATTAGACACTCCACATAATTTTACACTTAAATTTTTGTGCTTAAACTTGAGCAGAATACATGAGTAGCTCACTCGACTCTTTAGCAAGTTCCTAAAGGGTAAAATATTGACCATTTGAAGTTCGCTCCTCTGATACAGGCAGAGCAGAAAGAACTTTTTTGTGAGTTACTGGAAGTTCAAAAAATCTGCCACTGCTCTGCTTTGGCTATCTTCAAATAAACAAGCAAAGATCACTAGGTTTCGAACGTGTGACCTAAGTCACAAATCCCTCAACCTTTGCCACTTGAATTAAGCCCTGTCGGCAATTCTCAATTGTTATGTTTAGTTCAACAATCATCAAATTAATCAAACAGAAAATGGATAACTGAAAAAACTGGAGATTCATACTAGCTCTGTTACTAGTATTTTTTGGCAGTCTCTCTAAACAACTTTCATAACTTTCAAGAACTCAAATTTATTTATCATTCAGATTTTAAACTTTGATGTAATATCTTCATCAAATTAACTTTTAAATCACTCCTTAACTATTTTCTTCTAGTATCACCAAATATAACAGATAAATAACATTAACTTTTTACACTCCTAGCCCATGACAGTGGCGAAGTTAGGAATTTTCGGAAGGGTGTTCAAACTTAAAATAAGTAAAAACAAATTCCGACAATGGGCCTTCAATATATGATATGTAACTCTAAAACCTAATATTTTAGGTATATAGGCAATGTAATTTTCCAACAAAGGGTGGTCACTTGACCACCCTACCTTAAGTGTGGCTTCGCCCGTGAGCCCATCACATTAAATAAAAGGAATGGGTAAAACACTTTTCCAAGAAGACCCATTATTCGAAATGGTTAAGGAATATACGAGAAAGAATCCGGGGATCGAAGATGTATAAAGGTACAAGTGTGCGATGCATAGAAGCTGCAACAATGCCGGGGTGATCGTCGACACGAAGATCGTGTTTGTACCACAGTATAGCTGCTGCATCTTTGTTGACAGCACCAGAACCAGCCGTTTTCATTTTCTTCACGGACATCATAGGAGATGTACAACAGAGGGAAGCAGGAGCTTTGGGGTTCGAAGAGAATGACAGTGAAAGAAAACGAGCCATAGAGAGGAGAGAGAAGGTTTAAGGGTTTGATGGGACTTGAAATCCATTAACCAAAGGAGGTGTGATTGGGTTTTATACGCAAGAAAATTGGAGGGTTACATTACACGGTTCTTCAAATTCTGAATTCTTGTGGCGGAGAAAGGAAACTGAGATTTTGAGAAAGGAAAGATAATGAGAGTTGAGGAGGGAAATGCACCACGACTGGCTCACAGGGGCTAACAAATATTTTACTGATTTTATTGCTACTTCTAATTATTTTGGACTTGACAACCCTTAAAACTTATGTGGTTTTTCGTAATGACCGCCCTCGGTACCGTGATGACGCCTAACATTTCACTGGTTAGGCAAGTAAACGCTAGCTAGATTATTTAAATATTTTTAATAATTCAAAATACTTATTAATAAAGATAAACCGAAATAATCTGAAACGGAATAATAACATACATAAGATGATATCCAAACATCTCCCAGAATCTGAAGTCACAAGTGCATAAGCGACTAGAGTACTACATATATGGTCTGAAATAAAGTACAATTGTCTGACTAGGTAAATAGTAAAAATGGAGAAAGAAGGGGACTTTACGGCTGCGGACGCTGTGTAGCTATACCTCAAGTCTCTAGATGTAGCTGGATCCGAGCAGAGCACCACTAGACGTCGCTGGGACTAATACCAGTATCTGCACAAGAAGTGCGGAAGTGTAACATGAGTACAACCGACCCAATATACTTCGTAAGTGTCAAGTCTAACCTCGACGAGGTAGTAACGAGGCTATGACAAGACACCTACGTAAAATCCTGTACAGATATGGATATAAAGCAACAAAATAACGAGTAAAACAATAAAATATTAACTGGGAGGGGACATGCGATAGGGAAAATATCAAAAGAGACCGCAAGTACGAAATCACTCAATAACATTTTCTGAATTAAGCAACAATATAACCAATTAAATTACCAATCCGGGAATCGAATAAGGCAATACAATAAAAATGGCACGTCATCACCCTTCGTACTTTTAATCTCGTCCTTACCATGTAATATCATAAATAAGATGGCATGGCATCACCCTTCGTGCTTTTACTCTCGTCCTCACCATGTAATATCATAAATAAGATGACACGGCATCACCCTTCGTACTTTTCACTCTTGCTCACCAAGCAACAATACAAATCTAAATAATAAATGCAAGGCGAAAAACAATTTCACTTAAATTATAGTGCCATGATAACAAACTCAACTTTCAAAATTTCCAACATCTTCAAAAAAATAAACAATAGATATGAGGCAAATAATTAAAAGTAATAATCTAACCTAAGCAGACAAGAGTGGGTTGCTCTAGTGGTGAGCAAGTTACACCCCATATTTTCGTACGTGAAAGTACGCCATAAGTAAATTGATAGAAGCTCGAAAATGAGATGGTACATCCCACATTTTCGTATGTTAAAATTTCGTCGTAAGCTAATCGATGTAAGTTCGAGAATGAGATTATTTTGAGATTATAAGCATTATGTTATTTCAAATAAGTGATGAGTAAATTCGTGAAGGTGAGACGATAAACAAATCAAAAAAAATGAATTTTCGTCAAAGTTTAACATGTTGGGATAAAATACGGCACGGGCTAAAATACCCGGTATTTATGAACTAGTGCCATACAAGGTATCACATGACCATGATAGTGAGGTGTATAAGGTATGTTAAAAGTGACTAGTATTTTAAATAATTTGAGATAATTCTTAATTTATGGATAATTGGGTAATTATAGATTTTTAGTGGGAGATTAATTAAGTAAGTAAGTTAATTGAGTAATTAGGCATAAATGGATAAAGCTAAGTCTTCCTAATGTGGCAGCCATCAAGTCATAAATTAATGACTCTTAAAGCCATGTAACTTGGTGGTACCAAGAGGCATGATGATTCATAAGACAAAATTTGCCTTCCTTACACGTAAGAGTCCTTTGTATAAGTACTTTTGTTTGGTTCTTTATTAGTAACTTAAGAGATCCTCCTTTCAATAATTTAAATGTTAGAAAATGGAGAGTTAAGGTTTATGATATAAACGTGAGTAACTTCTAACACAATTCATATAAGACTTCTTTTTGGAGGAGATTTTGGAAGTTCATATGAGACTTCATGTTACAATAGCAATGATAGTTCTTAGATTTGTAAAGAAATCCATACAAAATTGCACTGCGTAATAACAACGGAATTTTACAATTTCAAGGGAGTACGGTGCAATCCTTCTCAAGAATATTATACGGATTTTCCCCTTCTCCGGGTATGTTAAGGCTATCCCTTCTTTCTTTTGGCATGGTCCAAATGATACAAATGAAACGAGCAAAATACACAACTTTCATAAATGACTCTATTCATATAAATACTAAGGGTGTCTATATTCTTGATTCCCCATGTGAATTATTATTATATCTTTTATTCATGGGTCTCAGAAAAATATGTATTTGATAAAGTTTATCCGACAGGCATATTATTTTTATGACATTCCGAGAAATCTTATTAACGTATTTCTTATGCATTTCATGCATTTATACATATACATTGACTCATGACCAGATGACGTTATATACGTGTATATTATATGTATATGGGATATGGAAAAAGGTTACGACGTTATATACGCACCACCACCTGATCAGCTGGTATATGTTGATGATTTGTCCACAGTGGCCGAAATGATATGATGGGATGCCCTCAGAGGCTTGATGATGTTATGAACGCATATACCTATGCATGGTATGATATTTATACGCATATGCATGGCGTTATAAAAATGAAATGATTCACAGAGCTATGCAGACGTACATGTCGAGTCTTTTACTCCATGTTTTTCTTATGTCTATTATTTACTGATTTTCATTCCTTACATACTCGGTAAATTATTTGTACTGACGTCCCTTTTGCCTGAGGACGCTGCATTTCATGCCCGCATGTCTCGATAGACAGGTCGAGAGTCCTCCAAGTAGGCGATCAGCTCAGCGGAAGATGTTGGTGCACTCCATTTACTCCGGAGTTGCTTGTTTGGTCAATATGATTTTGATGTGTATTGTTTGGTATGGCGGGGCTCTATCCCGACCTTTATGACAATTATGTATTCTTAGAGGCTTGTAGACAGATGTCATATACGTAAAAGATTGCATGGCCTTGTCGGCCTATGTTCAGTGTACGAGTAGTTATTTTGGTCTTAGAGGCCCATATGTCTTATGTATAAGGTGGTATTACATGTTGTATTTTACCTATCTCATGGCAGCCTCTCTGGCTCAGTTATCTATGATAGTATGATACGAAAAGATATGTTATGTTGGTACTCAGTTGAATAAAGTATCCGGTGCCCGTCGCGGCCCATTGGTTTGGGTCGTGACAAAAGTAGTATCAGAGCAGTTTTGTCCTAGGGAGTCTGCAAGCCGTGTCTAGTAGAGTCTTGTTTATGGTGTGTCGTGCACCACACTTATAAGCAGGAGACTACAGGGCATTTAAGACTGTCACTCTTTCTTCTTACTCTAGATCATGTGGTAGAGCTCAGTTGTAAGAATTCAATTTCCTAAAATCTATCTTATTCATAATACGACGATACCTACATCTAGAAAGATGGTTGGTAATAGATATAGCTGTGGAAGAGTTGAGTTAGAGGAACTCGAGTTTGCATCATTCCTATGATGGATAAATGTGGGGTCTTCAGCAGAACATGTGTGTACCTTACGTGTAAGTTTCTTGATAAGGAGCCTTAAAGCAAGAATATCTATCCACCTCTATGATGAAAGGTAATGAGAGATTCAGAAGATAGATACAAGCTTCAACAAGTAAAAGGAGCAAGATGAGAAGGGTACGAGGTACCCAGTTAATGAAGATTATCGGTATTTTCAACTCCGGCAGAAAAATATAAGCATTGTGACTTACCTTCAACAGTAACAGATGTATGTAGAATTGGCCACACCCATCTCAGTTATACCCTATTGGGGTTTAAGATGTGTAGTTTAAGAAAAGGACATGATATTAGGATCTGGCTGGGGTTAGAGTAACCCAAAATGGTAAATGAATTATTTGTGTTAGTTGACATTTCCGAAGGATATTACAAAGGTGCTAATAGATCTCCTTGTGAGGCACCCAGATGGTGCACTCTAGAATATTACAATTAGATGTGAATATTAGCATTAAAAAAAATTAGAAGATAGGCACGGAAAGCCTGGAAGGGATAAATATTACCTTAGTGTGGCTCGCGTCCCTAGTAGAACGAGAACGTTAAGCAACCCGAAGAGCCACTGGATGGAGCAAAGGGGAGCTAAAAGCAAAAGAATGTCTTGTTCGAGTTTTCAGAATAAAGTGGTAGACATAAATATTAGCGAAAAATAAGAAAAGAGTTAATGAAGCATTATGAGTAAGATACGATATATGAATTGACAACGGTAGATCAACAAGATGACAGTATTACAGAGTCTATAGTCAATTGAAGGAAAAGACGAGAGGTGACAGGCCTTGAGACAACAAAAGAGTATAGGCCATAAAGTCATATCCTCATTTCGAGAAATAAGTTCGTGACTCCAACGCAACTACCGGAAGGAAAAGTTAGACCCCAGAACAATAGAAATCAGTATGGGCTGGTGAACAAGATAAACTAAACATGAATTAGGGACTGAGTGATTGGATAATAGTCAGTATCATGAGAATTTCAGATTTCGTTCCGGCAATAATAGAGTGGACAACAGAAGAATATTCATGAGAAATTCAGAGAATGGTCATTCAGGAAGACGCTTCCCTAAAGCAAGCAATGTGAGCAAAGTTAAGCTTAAGGGACTGTATGTGCCAGTTATACTAAGTGTCACCCTCGTGAATAAGGAATTTTATTATCCTTGATACAGAAGAATTGCTGCAAGGCGAGTAAGGATCATCGATGATTTGAAAAGACGCCAAAGATGAAGGGGTAAAATATCTATAGTTAGATCCTCGTGGCTCCAACTCCTAGTACTCCCCTAAAGGGGGGAATATGGAGTGATGTGGCATTAAGTTAGAATTAAGTGGTTCTAGTAACAATGGATTAATAAAGGAATAATGTGAAAAGAATGAGAAAGGGATAAGATTGCACTTATTCAAATCCTATAGATATGCAACGATTCCAGAACATTATGCAAATACGACATCAAGGAGAGGAAGTAAGGGTTCCTGCCTGAGATGTTATTGATAGATAAGGAGCACGTGCGAGATATAAGTTAAGATAAAGGAGATAACCCAAGAAGATTACGCGGAATATAGATATGAGAATGGACCAACGAATAATTAGCAGTTGATTCAGAAAGAGTCTAGTTATGGCTAGACAAGAGGATACAAATAAATCAACAGATCGTGCAAGATAAATGTATTGAACCCCAGTTATGACATCGTGACCCTTGAGAAATATTCAGATAGGAGTTGGGATAGTTAAAGGTACCGTGTGAGTATTACGAAAATAAAAGAAAATTCCACTGAGAAAACAGTCAAAATATCAGTTCAGAAGCAACCCTACAAGCACAAGGGCATGGAAGTAAATAACTACGGATAATTATAGGCAAAGAAAGAGTACCAAAAACAAAATCCATCGAGTATACAATATAATAAGCTCATAGCTTTATAAGAGTCAGAGGGTCCTCCCTAAGTAATACAATGAAAGACTAGCTGAGGAAATAAGGAAGAAGGCTTCAACCTAAGCATAGTGACCTAAAGAGGAAATGGTCATATAAAAATAGTCTCACTATAACATTGTATGCACTCCATGAGAAAGTGGCACCTACCATGGCTAAGGAACGGGAAGAAAAATCAAAAGTAATATTCGAGACCATGTGTGTCACGACCCAACTAGAGGGTCATGACTAGCACCCGGGCCATACTTGCGGAGCACCAACGTACATTTTATCTAACCTTCCTTATTATCTTTAAGGGCCGACAAGATAAATATAAATGGTAGACATGGATCATGAACATCCAACAATGAAAGATAATGGAATGAACATACATAATATGGGACGACAAGACTGTCAAGAAACTATATATAAGGTACGAGCTACCATGCTGCCATGAAAGACTATACAACAAAAATCAGCCGACAAGGCATTCCAAACCATACATGAGTCGACACCTGTCTATGAGCCTCTAAAGGAACATAAGTTCTGCAACATTGCCGGAACAGGGACCCCGACATACCCATAATGTCTATAACAAAAACGCATACCAAGACCACGGCAAGTCCGGAGAAGGGATCTCGCCAATAATCGCTGAACTGGATAGCCTACTGTGGTGGGGGAGCTGCGTCTACCCGCCTATCAGGACCTGCAGCACGACATGTAGCGTCCACAAATAAAAAGTACGTCAGTACGTATAAAGCACTGAGTATGTAAGGCAGGAAAGCATAAGTAAGGACAATAATGTAAACAGGGATAGAGAATATACAACCTGTGACATCTGGGTACCTCTGAGGGCTACTGACATGAAATACATGATACATACATATATATATATATATATACATAAACGTTTAAAACATATGCCTAAACTTTTAAAACATACGTCTTTGTGGGCATCACCATCATCATATCGTACCCGGCCGTAATAGGCTCGGTAAAACGTACCCGGCCATCATAGGGCTCGGTAGAATCGTACCCAGCCACGTAGAGCTCGGTAAAACCCAACTGATCAGTGGTTGCACAATAGGTGTCGTACCCGACCGACTATAGCGCGGCTCGATAGAGTAAAATAGATACATATATATGATGCATGTTGGACTCATTGGAATCACATTTTGAACCTTTCGGAGTGACGTAAGGTCGGTATCCTTCGTACACGTTATTAGGATTAACTCTTCATCAAGAATCTTATAAGAATCAGGAATTACCAACAACATTGATAACATAAGAATAAGAGAAGTAACATCAACATCAATCGTTCCATAAGAAGGGCAACAATGTAAGTACTGCTAGCTTCTAAGAGTAGAGTATCTTTGGAAGCTCGTTCATTACATTATGTACAATCGGAGTCGTGCAAAAGAATGAAGGGGATAGCCTCACATACCTTGTATATACTTCCCAACCTCAAGCTATGAAAATGTCACGACTCCTTAGTCTACAATAAGAGAAATGACACTATCATTATCGTTTAAGTATCGTAACTATTATGTATCGACCGCAACCTATTTTACGATGAAACAGACAGCACCTCCCCTATTTATATGACTTCCCACAAGTCAATACAATCACCAAACAGCCCAAACAGCATCATTAATAATCATATTGAGCCTCCCAAAATAGTCCACCAACCAACAACATTACTACCAAGCCTTTCGATATATATTTCACAAGTTCTAGCTTCAACGACTTAGCCGCAACTTGGATAATCTTAAATACATGTAGAGTAAGAGGTTACTTACCTTTAAATATAAAGAACAAATCCAATTTGACCTTAATTTTCCACGAAATATCCCTCCAATGCTGCCACAAGAACAAGGAAGCGAAACTAGCAATCAATTCGGATTTTTCGGCACTAGAATTACTTTAGAAGACTTGAAATCACCTAGGGTTGATATTAAAAACTTGAGGGAGTATTTACAAAACATAAAACACTTAAAACAACCTCCCACATGTGCTGGAACAACACAAGAAAATCAGCAAAAACAAGAAGAACAAGAAACTTACTAGCCCCACGGGATTCCCGACACTTGATTTGTGTTGTTTGCCCTTTGTTTGGGTCTTGGATCATGAGAGAACCTTGAGAGAGTGTTTTTAGGGTTCTAAGGTCTGAATATACTGAAAAATAATGACTTAAAACGGGGTTGAGGTATCTTATATACATCCATATGTCTTAAACCGCCTATGTGGGCCCCATAGAGAGCTGCTTGGCGTACTCTCGCAAAAACGCGAATATCTCTCTATTCCGAGATCGTATCGACGAATGGTTTAATGAGTTGGAAACTAGACTCATAGATCTTAAATTTGATAGGTATATCACCCCAAAATTCTAAGTACATTGGGAGAAAAATGTAGTAACATTTGACCTAAAGTTTAAGTAAAATTATAAACGTAAGTTGCAACAACTTTTATCGACTTTTGTTTCATAACTCGCTTGACTTCAAGACTTATGATACGGATATTATATGATTCAAATACATTAAAACATGACCTCTTGGGACAATTAATCACCTCTAGTGTTACCTGAAAATACGGGTTACAACATCCTTGATTCGTTTAACTTCTAATACTTGTTAACCACTCTTATACACCCTTGTATTGTTTAAGACCAATAGGATTAACTTCTTATCATCTCAAAGATAATCTCTTCTTGGATTTACGTCGACTAACTTACGGCATGATCTAAGGTATGCGAATTTGGGTTGTAATACCCTCTCCCCCTTGGGAACATTCGTCCTCGAATGTAAGGGTTTATGGGGTGTCTAACTCATCTTGGATTCCGACGAAAATTTCCGGCTGAGTTTCCCCTATAAAATGGATACTAGCCAAACTTGCAAACAGTTAAACCCAACTTATGGCCTTACAAGACTATACAAAGCATTATGGATATGTACAATATCTGCATATCACCATTTTGTATTTAAAAAAAAGTATTCACAAGCTATTGCTTACCTCATAGAGCCGTTCCACCTTATAATGTGTCCTTCTTTCCCCCGGCATCCTCGTTATCTTCACTCTGGAATAGGTAAGGGTATTTAGACTTCATCTCCTCTTCTGCTTCCCATGTCATTTCTTCTATATTCTTGTTCCTCCATAATACTTTGACGGAAGCTACATCCCTTGTTCTCAGCTTGCAGACTTGTCGATCTAATATAGCCACTAGCACTTCATCATATGATAGATCCTCTGTAACTTGTACATCTTTGATAGGGATGACCCGAGAAGGGTCTCCAATACATTTCCTCAACATAGATACATGGAATACCGGGTGGACAAATTCCAATTCGGATGGCAATTCTAACTCATAAGCAACCTGTCCAATTCGTCGAAGAATGTTGTACGGCCCAATATACCGCGGACTCAACTTACCCTTCTTCCCAAAATGCATAACACCCTTCATCAGTGAGATCTTCAGGAAACCCAATCACCAACCTCAAATTCCAGATCACGACGTCGGACATCAGAATAAGACTTTTGCCTGCTTTGTGCCGTCCTCAGTCGCTCTTGTATCAATTTCACCTTCTCAATGGCTTGGTGAATCAAATCTGGACCATATAAATCTATCTCACCGACTTCGAACCATCTAACTGGTGATTTATATCTCCTCCCGTACAGTGCCTCATACGGGGCCATTTTAATACTGGAATGGTAGCTATTATTGTAGGCGAATTCTATGAGTGCCAGATGGTCATCCCAATTCCCCTTGAAATCTAGAACACATGCTCGTAGCATATCTTCAAGCATCTGAATGGTACGTTCAGCCTGTCCGTCAGTCTGCGGATGGAATGCAGTGCTGAGATTTACTTATGTGCCTAAACCCTTCTAAAAAGACCTCCAAAAGTTAGCCGTAAATATAGCTCCTCGGTCTAGTATAATAGATACCGGCACCCCATGAAGCCTAACAATCTCCTTGATATACAACTTCGCATAATCTTCAGCCATGTAAGTTGTCTTAACTGGCAAAAAATGGGCAGATTTTGTAAGTCGATCAACTATCACCCAGATGGAGTCAAACTTATGATAAAAGCGAGGTAATCCAATAATGAAGTCCATATTAATCACCTCCCATTTCCAGGTCAGAATCTCTATATTCTGAATCAATCCGCTAGGTTTCTGATGCTCGATCTTTACTTGTTGATAATTAGGACACTGGGCTACAAATTCTGCAATAGACTTCTTCATGTTATCCCACCAATACTGCTCCTTAACGTCATGATACATCTTTGTCGAGCCGGGATGGATAGAATATCGGGACTGATGAATCTCAATCATAATCTTCTCTCGCAACCCTGCCACACTAGGCACACATAATCGGCCCTGGTATCTCAGTGTCCCATCTCCTCCGATCTTGAAAGCTGTAATCTTACACTGCTGAATTCCCTCTCTCAATCTTACTAAGGTAGGATCTTCATATTGCCGTGCTTTTACCTCGGCTACCAAAGATGATTCTGCTGTATTCTGTACAGTAACACCTCCGTCATCAGAGTCCAACAATCTGATTCTCATATTGGCCAGCTGGTGAAGCTCTTTGGTCAACCCTTGTCTACCTGCCTCAATATGTATTAAGCTTCCCATTGACTTACGGCTGAGAGCGTCTGCCACAACATTAGCTTTACCGGGATGGTACAATATCTCGACATCGTAGTCTTTCAGTAATTCAAGCCACCTACGCTGCCTCAAATTCAACTCCTTCTGCTTGAAGATGTATTGTAAACTCTTGTGATCTGTGTAGATGTCAACATGGACGCCGTATAAGTAGTGCCGCCATATCTTCAAAGCATATATTACTGCAGCCAATTCCAAATCATGAGTCGGGTAATTCTTTTCATGCTTCTTCAATTGTCTTGATGCATAAGCAATCACCTTCCCACGTTGCATCAATACGCACCCCAAACCTATACCTGAGGCATCACAATATACCACATAACCTTCTGTTCCTTCTGGGAGAGTGAGCACTGGCGCGGATGTCAATCGATTCTTTAGCTCCTGAAAACTATGTTCACAAGCATCAGACCACTGGAACTTGGTAGCTTTCTGTGTTAACTTAGTCAATGGTGCTGATATAGAGGAAAACCCTTCTACAAACCGCCTATAATATCCTGCTAGCCCCAGGAAGCTGCGGACTTCTGACGGTGTTGTAGGTCTCGGCCAATTCTTCACTGCATCGATCTTCTGAGTGTCGACACTAATACCCTCATCAGATATCACATGGCCAAGGAATGCTACTGAGTTCAGCCAGAATTCACATTTAGAGAGCTTAGCATATAACTTATGATCCTGAAGGGTCTGTAATACTATCCGCAAGTGGCCCGCATGTTCCGCCTCTGAACGAGAATACACCAGAATGTCATCAATGAATACGATCACGAACACATCAAGATACGGCCTGAATACACTATTCATGACATCCATAAAAGCTGTTGGGGCATTTGTTAGCCCGAACGACATCACCAAGAACTCAAAGTGCCCATATCTTGTCCGGAAGGCCGTCTTTGGAATATCCTTCTCCTTAACCCTCACCTGATGATACCCTGAACGCAAGTCAATCTTGGAGAAATACTTGGCACCCTGGAGTTGGTCAAACAGGCCATCAATCCTTGGAATTGGATACTTGTTCTTTATTTTAAACTTATTCAACTGTCGATGATCGATACACATCCTTAACGACCCATCTTTCTTCCGCACAAACAAGACTGGCACACCCCAAGGTGAAGTGCTAGGCCTAATGAAACCCTTATCCAGCAAGTCCTTCAACTGCGCCTTCAACTCTCGCAACTCTGCCGGGGCCATCCTGTATGGAGGGATAGAGATCGGTTGAGTGTCAGGCAACGCAACAATGCTAAACTCAATCTCCCTTTCAGGAGGAAGGCCTGGGAGTTCATCTGTGAAAACATCTGGAAATTCATTAACAACGGGGATTGATTGTAGAGTAGGCGTCTTCGCCTCCGCATCCCTAACGCGAACAAGATGATAAATGTAACCTTTTGAGATCATCGTCCTTGCCTTAAGATAGGAAATAAACCTACCTTTCGGTGTAGCAATATTCCCCTTCCATTCAATGGTGGGTTCACCAGAAAACTGAAACCTAACCATCTTCGTACGACAGTCAACATTTGCATAGCATGAGGCCAACCAGTCCATTCCTATTATCACATCGAAATCAACCATTTCTAACTCAAATAAATTTGCCGAGGTTTGGCGACTACAAATAATCGCAGTGCAACCTCTATATACCCTTCTAGCAATGACAAAATATCCTATCGGAGTGGATACCACAAGTGGTTTACTTATCAATTCAGGTTCAATGCCAAACTTATTAGTCACAAAGGGTGTGACATATGATAAGGTAGATCCCGGATCAATTAGCGCATATACATCATAAGAAAACACAGACAATATACCTGTAACAACATCTGGAGATGACTCGAGATCTTGTCGACCTACTAGAGCATAGGTTCGATTTTGAGCACCACTCGAACTCGGCACTGAACCTCTACCTCTACCATGACCTGTCGACTGTTGAAAACCTTGTGCTGGAGGTTGAACTGATGAGGAAGAACCAGACACAGATCCAGTCGGCTGAGCCATACCACCACCTCCTCTGTTAGGACAATCCCGCATCATATGGCCAGGCTGTCCGCAAGAATAGCACGCATCGGAACCTCGACGACACAGTCCAAAGTGGGCCTTGCCGCACTGATCACAACGAGGTGTTGGGGGTCTCGTCTGACTAGTATCTCTATGAAATTGTGAGCCTGGTGCCCTCGAACTCTGACCTGAACTAGAATAGGTAAATCGATCATACCGAGGCCTCTAAAACTGTGGAGGAGCACTAGCTACAGGTGGCACCGAACTCCTCGAAGATTGGGGCCTGATACTGCCTCTGAACTCATCAGAATACCCTGCAAATCTCGCCCTCTTATGCTGGCCCCTATCCTGCTCCCTATCTGCCCTTTGCTGGCGCTTACGATCCTCTAGGGTCTGGGCATAAGCCTGAATACGGGAAATATCCATGCCCTCTACCAAGGAGGCTGTTGTGCACTCATTTATCAGATGTGGTCCCAACCCGTTCACGAACAGATGCACCCTATCACTCATCTCGGACACCATATGGGGAGCATACCTTGCTAAAGAATCAAACTGTATACTATACTCTCGTACACTCATATTACCCTGTCGAAGGTTCAAGAACTTATCAGCTCTAGCTCGTCGTATCTCAACTGGCAAGTAGTGATGAAGAAAGGCCTCAGAAAATTCCTTCCACACGGCTGGAGGAGCGTTCGGACCCCTAGATCTCTCCCAACTATCATACCAAAAAATTGCTAAATCCCGTAACCGATAAGAAGCCAACTCTACTACCTCTGTATTACTAGCATGCATAACCCGCAATGTACGATGAACCTGATCAATAAATGTTTGCGGGTCCTCCTTGAGGTCTAATCCGGTAAACACTGGAGGGTCTAGATTAATAAAATCATGAACTCTCGCACTAACCGGTTTATCAGCAGCACCGGTATTCTGCCTCTGATCCTGAGCAGCTACCAAGCTAGTCAATAATTGCACTGCACTGCGCATATCCTGGTCTGTAGTGCCAGACGGAGGAACTGGATGTACTGGGTGCCTCCTAATATCCTCTGGAGGAGACAAAGAGGTATGAGACGGCATCTCACTCTAAGCCTCACTTTGGCCTGCTCTGGCTGGAGGCACCTGACTGGTACCCTCTCCCACAGCTGTATCAATCCGTTTACTAATCGCTTGCTTCCTAGTCAAAGGCATCGCTGAAAGAAAACAAGGTGAATATTAGATATGAACACTTACGACTCAACTCTACGCACGATCTAGATTCAAGAAGAAGGTAACAACCCTAGATGTCACGTAGCCTCCTGATTATAAATGTGGCACGCTACACATCCATAATCAAAACTCTTCTAGACACGGCTCATAGACAACCCCTAGGACAGACTTGCTCTGATACCAAGTTTGTCACGACCCAACTAGAGGGTCATGACTAGCACCCGGGCCATACTTGCCGAGCATCAACGTACATTTTATCTAACCTTCCTTATTATCTTTAAGTGCCGACAAGATCAATATAAATGGTAGACATGGATCATGAACATCCAACAATGAAAGATAATGGAATGAACATACATAACATGGGACGACAAGACTGTCAAGAAACTATATATAAGGTACGAGCTACCATGCTGCCATGAAAGACTATACAACAAAAATCAGCCGACAAGGCATTCCAAACCATACATGAGTCGACACCTATCTATGAGCCTCTAAAGGAACATAAGTGCTGCAACATTGCCGGAACAGGGCCCCGACATACCCATAATGTCTATAACAAAAATGCATACCAAGACCACGACAAGTCCGGAGAAGGGATCTCACCAATAACCGCTGAACTGGATAGCCTACTGTGGTGGGGGAGCTGCGTCTACCTGCCTATCAGGACCTACAGCACGACATGCAGCGTCCACGTCAGTACGTATAAAGTACTGAGTATGTAAGGCAGGAAAGCATAAGTAAGGATAGTAATGTAAACAGGGATATAGAATATATAACCTGTGACATCTGGGTACCTCTGAGGGCTACTGACATAAAATACATGATACATACATATATATACATAAACTTTAAAAAAACATACGCCTTTGTGGGCATCACAATCATCATATCGTACCCGGCCATAATAGGCTCGGTAAAACGTACCCGGCCATCATAGGGCTCGGTAGAATCGTATCCGGCCACGTGGAGCTCGGTAAAACCCAACTGATCAGTGGATTCACAATAGGTGTCATACCCGACCGACTATAGCGCGGCTCGGTAGAGTAAAATAGATACATATATATGATGCATGTTGGACTCATTGGAATCACATTTTGAACCTTTCAGAGTGATGTAAGGTCGGTATCCTTCGTACACATTATTAGGATTAACTCTTCATCAAGAATCTTATAAGAATCAGGAAGTACCAATAACATTGATAACATAAGAATAAGAGAAGTAACATCAACATCAATCGTTCCATAAGAAGGGCAGCAATGTAAGTACTGCTAGCTTCTAAGAGTAGAGTATCTTTGGAAGCTCATTCATTACATTATGTACAATCGGAGTCGTGCAAAAGAATGAAGGGGATAGCCTCACATACCTTGTATATACTTCCCAACCTCAAGCTATGCAAATGTCACGACTCCTTAGTTTACAATAAGAGAAATGACACTATCATTATCGTTTAAGCGTCGTAACTATTATGTATCGACCGCAACCTATTTTACGATGAAACAGACAACACCTCCCCTATTTATATGACTTCCCACAAGTCAATACAATCACCAAACAGCCCAAACAGCATCATTAATAATCATATTGAGCCTCCCAAAATAGTCCACCAACCAACAACATTACTACCAAGCCTTTCGATATATATTTCACAAGTTCTAGCTTCAACGACTTAGCCGCAACTTGGATAATCTTAAATACATGTTGAGTAAGAGGTTACTTACCTTTAAACAGAAAGAACAACTCCAATTTGACCTTAATTTTCCACGAAATATCCCTCCAATGCTGCCACAAGATCAAGGAAGCGAAACTAGCAATCAATTCGGGTTTTTCGGCACTAGAATTACTTTAGAAGACTTGAAATCACCTAGGGTTGATATTAAGAACTTGAGGGAGTATTTATAGAACATAAAACACTTAAAACAACCTCCCACATGAGCTGGAACAACACAAAAAAATCAGCAAAAACAAGAAGAACAAGAAACTTACTAGCCCCACGGGATTCCCGACACTTGATTTGTGTTGTTTGCCCTTTGTTTGGGTCTTGGATCATGAGAGAACCTTGAGAGAGTATTTTTAGGGTTCTAAGGTCTGAATATACTGAAAAATAATGACTTAAAACGGGGTTGAGGCATCTTATATATATCCATATGTCATAAACCGCCTATGTGGGCCCCATAGAGAGTTGCTTGGCGCACTCTCGCGAAAACGCGAATATCTCTCTATTCCGAGATCGTATTGATGAACGGTTTAATGAGTTGGAAATTAGACTCATAGATCTTCAATTTGATAGGTATATCAACCCATAATTCCAAGTACATTGGGAGAAAAATGTAGTAACATTTGACCTAAAGTTTAAGTAAAATTATAAACGTAGTTGCGACAACTTTTACCGACTTTTGTTTCATAACTCGCTTGACTTCAAGACTTATGATCAGGATATTATATGATTCAAATACATTAAAACATGACCTCTTGGGACAATTAATCACCTCTAGTGTTACCTAAAAATACGGGTTACAACATCCTTGATTCGTTTAACTTCTAATACTTGTTAACCACTCTTATACACCCTTGTATCGTTTAAGACCAATATGATTAACTTCTTATCATCTCAAAGATAATCTATTCTTGGATTTACGTCGACTAACTTACGGCGTGATCTAAGGTACGCGAATTTGGGTTGTAACAATGTGAGTTGCACAAAAATTCCAGCATGCGTGGGAGCTAAGATAAGCAAAGTATACATGCAACGGAGGGGCAGAAAGACCAGGAAAAGTAATAGCTTACGTTTAAAGGAAGCTTAGAGGAAAAAAAAAGAATTATGCACTTAAGACTTTAGAGTGATATCCATGCACCATATATGTTGACAATCATACAGCCGTAAAAGATTCCGGTATAAGTTAAAAGAAAGAATTAAGCCCAGGTCATAGACAAATGATTGAATTATTTGAAGATTGTATCATGGATATTCCATAGTGTCTATGAAGGGCTAAAGTAATAACTAATACCAAGAGTCACAGATCGGAAGACAGCTTAAGCTTACATAAAGGTTGGTCAGAGGGAAGAGGAAACTAAAGAGTTACATCAACTAAGTAAATCAGGAGTCTGATTATTGGACCCAGAAAATTATAGATATTGTGATTGAGAACATTGCAGGATCGCTCTTAATATCATAGGTACACGAGAGATAGTACAATAGCCATATTCTATAATGGTCTACGATAAAGTCAGTTAGAAGAGTACTAGCCTCATAAGAAGTCAATATGAAGCTCCCACCGGAGTGTGTATGCACCAGAGGTGCAAGTATTATAATAGAGCTTCAAGTCGCGGATGTGAATTATACCTATGTGGAAGGGAGGTCATGAAAGAGATAGAAGATGTGATGCGAGATTTTAAGGTAAGTAAGGTAAAGGTGAACAGCGTACGAGATACTCAAATGCAGAAGATCGTGAATAGTCCATACTTCGGATAGAAGGCTAGAAGCGCTGGGATTCAATATCCATGAATGATAGCAGCGTCGTCAGTGGCATATATCTTCCAGCCTATGGTTTCTAGGTACCGAGAGGCCTAGTTAAGAGAGTAAAGAAGAGTTTGAGACGATGTGATGTCTCGCTTGATGTTCGAAAATAACATAAGGAAATCTATGGTGCAAGCAAGTTGAAAGAAGGTTGCGAGTAGTATAACTAGATATGTATAGGTCGTAAGCTAAAGTATGGTAAAGCGATAAGGTTTTAGGAAGACAGGAGTAAGGATAAGAAAGGGAGAGTGAGAAGGTGATGAGAATGGATAAGTCCTTAGGATTAAGCCCATGAAAACAAGAGAGCTGATGGTTTCTCTAAGTTATAGAAAGCTCAGTATAGCCTGAATGAACTCAAAGGAGTCTAAGACTAATAGCATTTAAAAGAGATGGAATGTTGCCTTGATAGTAAAATGAGGGTATACTTGTGATAAATGAAGGATGATGTTTGAACCTTCGATTGAGTGATGATTTGAAGGGATTTCATGAATTGTACAGGATTAAAATACCCATGTAAGTGAGTCACATTGGGATGCTATAAAGTATGGTTATTGAAGTACAGTATCGCCGCTAAGTGGATCAGGAAAATCACTTCAAATATTCCTCGATGCAACGTAAGCCCTAGTGGCAATATTTTACGTAAGAAGTTTCAAGATATCAATGGTAGATTGTAGATCAACATTGAGGTAAATCAACAATGGATGGATAGAAGTTACAAAGTACAAAATGAGATATGGCAATATTCGTAAGTTCGACAAAGTACCGACCGAAGAACTTCAATACACCTATAGATGACCAGAGGGACATATTATCAAGTTCTATATATGTTCCCAAAGTGAGGCCTAAAGACTAGCTAAAAGTTGAAGGGAAGAGTCGCATAGGAGCACATGCAAGGAAAAGGTCCTACAGCCTGCATGGCAGAAGGTAGCAAGAGTTACAAGATTGGAGGAATTCCGACCACATACCGTGGTGTGAGAAAGAGGCCTAAAGGGGGGAATGCCCTGGCCTTTGGATTTATTCAAAGAACAGTTACCTAAATGGCAAGGAGAATATTAAAGTATTCGGAAAACATAAGTTATGAAAATGATAAGTGCATCAGTCAACATTCGAGGATGAATGTTCCAAAGGGGGGAATGATATTACACCCCATGTTTTCGTATGTGAAAGTACGCTATAGAAGCTCGGAAATGAGATGGTACATCCCGCATTTTTGCATGTTAAAGTTTCGTCGTAAGCTAATCGACGTAAGTTCGAGAATGAGATTATTTTGAAATTATAAGCATTACGCTATTTCAAACAAGTGATGAGTAAATTCGTGAAGGTGAGAGGGTAAGCAAATCAAAGAAAATGGTTTTTCTTCAAAGTTTAACATGTTGGGATAAAATACGGCCCGAGCTAAAATACTCGATATTTATGGACTAGTGCCATACAAGGTACCACATGACCATGATAGTGAGGTGTATAAGGTATGTTAAAAGTGACTAGTATTTTAAGTAATTTGAGATAATTCTTAATTATGTGGATAATTGGGTAATTATGAATTTTTAGTGGGAGATTAATTAAGTAAGTAAGCTAATTGAGTAATTAGACATAAATGGATAAAGTTAAGTCTTCCTAACGTGGCAGCGATCAAGTCACAAATTAATGACTCTTAAAGCCATGTAACTTGGTGGCACCAAGAGGCATGATGACTCATAAGACAAAATTTGCCTTTCTTACACGTAAGAGTCCTTTGTATAAGTACTTTTGTTTGGTTCTTTATTAGTAACTTAGAGATCCTCCTTTCAATAATTTAAATGTTAGAAAATAGAGAGTTAAGGTTTATGATATAAACGTGAGTTACTTCTAACACAATTCATACAAGACTTCTTTTTGGAGGAGATTTTGGAAGTTCATATGAGACTTCATGTTACAATAGCAACGAGTTCTTAGATTTGTAAAGAAATCCATACGAAATTGCACTTCGTAATAACAATGGGATTTTGCAATTCCAAGGGAGTATGATGCAATCCTTCTCAAGAATATTATACGGATTTTCCCCTTCTCCAGGTATGTTAAGGCTATCCCTTCTTTATTTTGGCATGGTCCAAATGATATAAATAAAACTAGCAAAATACACAACATTCATAAATGACTATATTCATAGAAATACTAAGGGTGTCTATATTCTTGATTCCCCATGTGAATTATTATTATTATATCTTCTGTTCATGGGTCTTAGAAAAATACGTATTTGATAAAGTTTATCTGACATGCATATTATTTTTATGACATTCCGAGAAATCTTATTAACGTATTTCTTATGCATTTTATGCATTTATACATATACATTGACCCATGACCAGATGGCATTATATACGCGTATATTATATGTATATGGGATATAGGAAAAGGTTACAACGTTATATACGCACCACCTGGGGATTATTTACTGATTTTCATTCCTTACATACTCGGTACATTATTTGTACTGACATCCCTTTTGCCTGGGGACGCTGCATTTCATGCCCGCAGGTCTCGATAGACAGGTCGAGAGTCCTCCAAGTAGGCGATCAACTCAGCGGAAGATGTTGGTGCACTCCATTTGCTCCGGAGTTTCTTGTTTGGTTAGTACGATTTAGATGTGTATTGTTTGGTATGGCGGGGTTCTGTCCTGACCTTTATGATAATTATGTATTCATAGAGGCTTATAGACAGATGTCATGTACGTAAAATATTGCATGGCCTTGTCGGCCTATGTTTAGTGTACGAGTGGTTATTTTGGTCTTAGAGGCCCATATGTCTTATGTATAAGTTGGTATTACATGTTGTATTCTACCTATCTCACGGCAGCCTCTCCGGCTCAGTTATCTATATTAATATGATACGAAAAGATACGTTATGTTAGTACTCGGTTGAGTAAGGTACCGGGTGCCCATCACGGCCTATCGGTTTGGGTCGTGACAGAGCACCCTCCACTTCCAACTAAGAGGTTGTGAGTTCGAGTCACCCCAAGAGCAAGGTGCGGAGTTCTTGGAGGGAAAGAGCCGGAGGTCTATCGGAAACAGCCTCTCTACCCTAGGGTAGGGGTAAGGTCTGCATACACACTACCCTCCTCAGACCTCACTAGTGGGATTATACTGGGTTGTTGTTGTTATTGTTGTAATCTAACCTAAGCATGGAGAACATAGTCAAATAAACAACTTAGAAAAAAAACAATAATCCCCTCCCCCGCATGCTTTAACCCAATAACAATGCATATGTACTGTCACCTCACATATACTTCATTCCCACACATAATACATGTAGCAAATAGACCAACAAGTCCTAATCCCTTAAGTCAAGGTTAATCACGATACTTATTGTATAAGGTCAAAATCGGGCATACCCGATTTCGTTGGCAGGGGAGTTGCCCCGAGGGTAACCTCATAATAGACCGGGCTCGAGCTCGAAGATCGAACATCGAGCCTAGAGATCAAAGTGTTCTATGAGATAGAGGCCAACAACAATCGAGATCAAGCCTGACTGACGTCGAGTAAGGCGTAATAACGGAATAGCGAGATATCAGTAACCGGTCGAAGATCACGACAGAAATCCCGGAACAGATCAAATCAAAGAAGTTGTTAGTGCCAATCATGGGATCTACTTCCATTATTAGAGTTGTACCTTATTTAGGATTTCTCTATTATATAAAGAGGGATCTCATTCACTTGTAGAGGGCAATTATTATTCACTGAGAAGAATATACATATACGCTGTTTTCTTTGTTCATCACTGTTTGTTCCATCCTCTATTGTTCTTATTAACTAGCCTCAAGGCTGTCTCAAGACGAGGTCGAGGTGTTGTTTGCAGACTGGTTTGATTCATTTCATTTTCCAATTTATTTATTCAATTCATTGTTTATCAATTGATACTAGATTAATTCACATATCCTTAAAACCACAGTATAAGTTTAATTGTTACTCAATTTTTAGGGTAAACAGTTTGGCGCCCACCATGGGGCTGAGGATAATAGTGATTGTTCAGTACTGATTCTGGTAAAACACACTATTTTATGCTTGTTCTTGTCAAGTATCTTTGCTTTCAGATTAAAACGTGTCAAACTCACATAACGCATCCACACACGGTGAGAATGGCCTCGGATTGCACGGTGAAAACGAAAATGTGATTGCTCCTGGAGTTGAGGTGCCATAGGCTAATCTCAGGGAAGCATCGGTTGCCAACCCAGTCGATTTTAGTTCGCACGTTGCTCTAAATGCGGACCTAGGTGCAGGTCTCGATGGGAGCGTACGCAGAGAAGGCCGATCTAATGACCAAGGAACACAGGGCAGAAGAGACGAAGGAGTTAGTCTCCAAGTGATATTCGAGATGCTTTAGGCTCAGGAAGCCGCTATTGCTCAGTTACAAAATCAACATAGAGCTCTGAATAGGGTCGAGCCGGAAATTACTCATCGTACCGAGCCAGTACCGGAAAGGTCGAATGGCAATGAATCGGGGACTGATCTTGCGGTAATGAAAATGCTCGAGGAGCTCACCAAAAGAATTGAATCAGGGGAGAAGATAATCGAAGCCAACGATAAAAAAGTGGAGACATACAACTCTCGAGTTGACCAGATACCGGGGGCACCACCAATCTTGAAAGGGATGGATTCGAAGAAGTTTATACAAAAGCTGCTTCCTCCAAGTGCGGCTCCGAAGCCTATTCCAAAGAAGTTTCGTATGCCAGACATACCCAAATATAATGGGACCACCGATTCCAACGAGCATGTTACTTCATATACATGCTCCATCAAGGGTAACGATTTAGAATATGATGAAATCGAATCTGTGCTGTTGAAAAAATTCGGAGAGACCCTTTCGAAGGGAGCAATGATTTGGTATCACAACCTGCCACCAAATTCCATTGACTCATTTGCCATGTTAGCAGATTCTTTCATAAAGGAACACGCCGGGGCCATAAAGGTCACAACGAGGAAATCAGACCTTTTCAAGGTAAGACAAAGAGATAATGAAATGCTCAGGGAGTTCGTGTCCCGATTTCAAATGGAATGCATGGAGTTGCCACCGGTCACAGATGATTGGGCCGTTTAAGCTTTCACCCAAGGGTTGAACAAGCGGAGTTCGATAGCTTCACGTCAGTTGAAACAAAATTTGATCGAGTATCCAGTTGTAACTTGGGCAGATGTGCACAATCGATATCAATCGAAGATCAGGGCCGAGGATGACCAATTAGAAGCCCCATGCGGTTCAGTACATCCAAACAGGTCGGCAATTAAAAATCAAAGGGACGTTGACAGGGAGCCAAGATCAAACAAAGACCGATGTCAACCATATACCGCAGATTGAAGGAACAATGGTTCAAGACGCAATACCACCTGGAACGATCGAAGAAGTGATCGAGGACAGAATTCTCGAGGACTTATGAGCAAAAGTGGTTTTGACAAGTATGCCGATCCCACAAAGGCACCTCAGTTATTGAAATATAACTTTAGCATCGATGCATCGGGCATTGTACTAGGCAATCGGAAGGATCAAAGATACTAGGTGGCCCAGACCCATATAAACCGATCCTTCCCAAAGAAACCCAAATTTGATGTGCAAGTATCATGGCACGCATGGTCACATGACCGAGGATTGCAAGCAATTAAGGGAGGAGGTAGCCCGTCTATTCAATGAGGGCCACCTTCGAGAGTTCCTCAGCGATCGAGCTAAGAATTATTTCAGATAAAGGGACGCCAATAGGAAAAATGAACAGGAGGAACCCCAACATGTCATTCATATGATCGTCGGTGGGGTCGACATTCCACAGGGACCCATATTCAAACGCACTAAGGTATCAATTACTAAGGAAAAACGAACCCGAGATTATGTGCCCGAAGGCACTTTATCGTTCAACGACAAAGAAGCGAAAGGCATTTCTTAGCCTCACAACGACGCTCTGGTAATTTATATCTTATTAAATAAAGTTCAAGTTAAGCGTGTTTTATTGGATCCAGGTAGCTCAGCAAATATCATCCGATCGAGGGTCATGGAGCAGCTCGTCCTGCAAAATCAAATCGTGCACACAGCTCGGGTCTTAAACGAATTCAATATGGCCAGTGAAACAACTAAAGGGGAGATATTCTACTTGTGAACGTGGCTAGAACCATTCAAGATACCAAGTTCCACATAATCTAGGGCGACATGAGGTACAATGCCCTACTCGGAAGGCCTTGGATCCACAATATGAGGGCAGTCCCTTCGAGTCTCCACCAAGTGATGAAATTCCTGATGTTGGATGGTGTAAAAATAGTATACGGGGAGCAGCATGCTGTAAAGGAAATGTTTACGGTCGATGAGGCAACGCCGATATCGATACTATCAACCTCGAAAAGGTCGAGCATCAAAGGTAAACGGGAAGTCAAATAGCAATCACAGCCACCAGTCTCAACCGAATCGGGGAAGCAGGAGATAGAAGAAGAAGAGGAGGATTTTCTGACCCCTCGAACTTTTATTGTTCCCGAAGATTCTAACACCACCAAATCAACTGTCGAAGAGCTGGAATAGGTTATATTGATCGAGTACCTGCCCGAGCGAAAGGTATACCTGGGAACAAGATTAACCCCCGAACTCAGGAAAAAGCTTATTCAATTTCTTATTGATAACATAGATTGTTTTGTTTGGCTCCCATTTAGACATGACAGGGATCCCACCGGAGATAACGACGCATCGGCTAAGCTTGGACCTAGGTTCAAATCGGTGAAGCAAAAGAGAAGACCCCAGTCCGAGGTAAAGCACGCATTCATAAAGGACGAGGTAATTAAACTTCTCAAAATAGGGTCCATTCGGGAGGTGAAATATCCCGAATGGTTAGCCATTGTAGTTGTAGTTCCTAAAAAAGGGAACAAACTTAGGATGTGTGTAGATTATAAGGATTTGAACAAGGCATGCCCCAAAGATTCCTTTCCACTGCCTAACATCGATCGCATGATCGATGCCATGACTAGCCACGAGATCCTTACTTTTTTCGATGCCTATTCCGGGTACAATCAAATCAAAATGAACCCGAAAGACCAAGAAAAGACTTCATTTATCACCAAGTATGGAACATATTGTTATAATGTAATGCCCTTCGGGATAAAAAATGCAGGAGCTACTTACCAACACCTAGTAAATAAAATATTCGAAGAACGAATAGGTAAATTATTGGAAGTTTATATTGATGACATGCTAGTTAAGTCCCTGTGCGCAGAGGACCATTTGGCTCATTTGCAGGACAAGATTTTAAGGAAATACAATATGAAGCTCAACCTCGAGAAATGTGCTTTTGGGGTCGGTTCGGGCAAGTTCCTTGGCTTCATGGTATCGAATCGGGGGATCGAGATCAACCCCGATAAAATCAAGGCCATCAAAGACATCACCATTGTGGACAGTGTAAAAGCCGTGCAGAGACTAACTGGATGGATAGTTGCCTTAGGCCAATTCATTTCGAGGTCGTCGGATCGAAGCCACAGATTATTCTCTCTACTAAAAAAAGAAGAACGATTTCGCCTCGACCCCGGAATGCCAACAGGCATTAGAGGGATTGAAGTGATACCTATCAAGCCCACCACTGCTTCACACTCCAAAGGCAGATGAGAGACTTTACTTGTACTTGGGAGTATCGGAAATCGCGGTAAGTGGTGTTCTAGTCCGAGAAGAGCAAGGTATGCAATTTCCCATTTATTATGTAAGTCGAACCTTAGGAGAAGCAGAAACTAGATATTCACACTTGGAGAAATTGGCACTTGTACTGATAAACGCCTCTAAAAAGTTAAGACCATACTTTCCATGTCACCCCATATGCATATTAACCACTTGCCCACTTCATAATATTTTGCACAAACCCGAACTATCGGGACGATTGGCCAAATGGGCCGTCGAACTCAGTGGGTACGATATCGAATATCAACCCCGGACGGCCATCAAGTATCAAATTTTAGCAGACTTCGTGGCCGATTTCACGCCAATCCTCGTACCCAAAGTTAAAAGGGAACTCTTGTTAAAATCGGGTACATCATCGAGGGTATGGACCCTCTTCACAGATGGTGCTTCAAATGCGCAGGGGTCCGGGCTAGGCATCGTTTTGAAGTCGCCCACGGGTAGCACTATTAGGTAATCTATCAAAACTTCTAGGTTGACTAACAATGAGGCCGAGTACGAGGCCATGATTGTAGGTCTCGATCTAGCTAAAAGCTTGGGAGCAGAAGTCATTGAAGCCAAGTGTGACTCTTTACTGGTGGTGAACCAAGTAAACAAAACCTTCGAAGTTCGAGAGGATAGAATGCAAAGGTATTTGGACAAACTGCAGGTAACTTTGCACCGTTGTAAGGAATGGACTTTACAACATGTACCTCGAGAACAAAATAGTGAGGCCGATGCACTTGCAAATTTGGGGTCATTGGTCGAGGAAGATGAGATCAGCTCGGGGACTGTCATCCAACTCTCGAGATCCGTGATCGAGGAAGGTCATGCCAAGATAAACTCTACAAGCTTAACCTGGGATTGGAGGAACAAATATATTGAATAATTGAAGAACGAAAAGCTCTCATCGGACCCTAAAGAGTCGAGGGCCCTACGAACCAGAGCTACTCAATTCACATTGGCTGAAGATGGAACATTATACAGAAGGACATTCGATGGACCATTGGCAGTATGCTTAGGGCCAGGAGACACCGATTATGTTCTACGATAGGTCCATGAAGGCACTTGTGGGAACCTATCCGGCGCTGAATCACTGACTCACAAAATCATTAGAGCAGGATACTACTAGGATAGCATGGAAAAAAACACTAAGGGGTTTGTTCGAAAATATGATAAATGTCAAAGGTTTGCACTGATGATCCATCAGCCCGGAGAACAACTTCATTCAGTCCTATCCCCATGGCCATTCATGAAATGGGGGATGGATATCGTCGTCCCTCTGCCATCGGCCCCAAATAAAGTCAAGTTCATTTTATTTATGACTGATTATTTCTCTAAATGGGTTGAAGCACAGGCGTTCGAGAAAGTGAGAGAGAAAGAGGTTATAGACTTCATCTAGGATCACATCATATGCCGCTTTGGGATACCTGCCAAAATAGTGTGTGACAATGGAAAATAATTTATCGGCAGCAAAGTGACAAAATTCCTCGAAGACCATAAAATAAAAAGGATATTATCAACGCCGTATCACCCTAGTGGAAACGGATAGGTCGAATCGACGAACAAGATTATCATTCAAAACCTAAAGAAAAGGTTGAACGACGCTAAGGGGAAATGGAGAGAAATTCTACCCGAAGTCCTTTGGGCATATCGAACAACGTCAAAATCTAGTACAGGGACAACCCCGTTCTCCTTATTATATGGCTCCGAAGCCTTGATTCCAGTCGAAGTCGGGGAACCCAGTGCCAGGTTTCAACATACAACAGAAGAGTCAAATCACGAGGCTATGAATACTACCCTCGAATTATTGGATGAACAACGAGAAGCCGCACTCATTCGAATGGGTGTACAAAAGCAATGAATCGAAAGATACTACAATAGGAGAACCAACCTTCGCCACTTCAGAGCTGGGGACTTAGTCCTGAGGAAAGTCACCATCAACACTCGAGATCCTAATGAAGGAAAGCTCGGTCCAAATTGGGAAGGACCCTACCAAGTCCTCGACATCATCGGAAAGAGATCTTATAAGCTCGACACGATGGACGGCGAACAACTGCCAAATAATTGGAACATATCGCTTCTCAAGCGGTATTATTGCTAAGGTATGACTTTACTCCCTTTTTTCATTTATATATTTGACACTAACTCACTACAGATAATCGATCGAAGACATCAAAACCTCAGGTTTTAAAGCATGCATTGCACTCTTTTTCCCTTAGATCGGTTTTTGTCCCAAGTGGGTTTTTCCGGCGAGGTTTTTAACGAGGCAACAATTATGTGCTACCTGAGGACGATTCAACAGTATCCAAGGCTTATTTACAATCAACCTCGAATACTGGGGGATATAAACCTCGGATGTTACACTTTCGAGGAAAATACTTCGTGTCAAAGGGTATCGATAGAGAAACTTTGTAATGGGCCAAATGGTCGACTGAACCGTGCCCATATAGATTAGTCGAGCCCCGATGGAAAAACATGTACTCATGTATAAATTATACAAAGAAGCATTCTTTTTATATCAAACATCTTGTGTATCAAAGAAAGTTTTCTATACAATCTCCATACTTATGATTTTGTGAGAAATGGCTCAAGGGCCAAGTGCAAATATACCTCGTACACTCGGGGACTGCCGTCGACGATCGACATATTCGAGTAATCTAAACTCAAATTTATAAGACCTCAAAGAGGCACCCCTCGATCTACAGGCCAAGGCCATCATTCTCGGGGACTAACACTTCAAATAAGTTTGAAGTGTTATTGGAAAATAAGCCAAAGAGGCATACCGAAAGGCTACGGCCAAATTAAGGCGGCTCGAAGACGTCCGAATCCCGTAATAAAAATAGGCCTTCGAAATTTTTGAAAAACCGGTTAAAAAAAGCTACCCTCGGCAAGTAATCAAAAGGGCTTCGATAAAATCATCCCTAAAAAAACCTTAAGAGGTATCAAATTTTCTTAACACAAATGTGCTAAGGCACAAAAAGCAAATGGGTTTCAATTGACATCGAACCCTCAAAAAACCCAATGGGTAAAGAATACGTGTTAAGGCATAAAGAAATTTTTTACTAAGTCTTCTAAGCCGAAAAAGGGAAAAAATAGCCATCTTTTAGAGGCCATATTGGCCCAATCTAAAGAGCCTAAGGTCCAATACACTTAGAGTTCGAGATTTTGTTCTCACTCAATACGGACCTAAGGGTTCCACTATTCCGAGCTCAAATAAAGCTGACTTGAATATAGCTCGAGGATTCATCATTATTTGATATAAAACCTTAAGGGGTCTATTACTGTGAGTTCGAAACTTACTCGAACTCGGCTATAAAAATAGTACAATTACGGCTTCGATTAAGCCGTCCGAAATCAAAATCCCGAACATATTGTTAGGCTCGGGGACTCGCCCTCGCTTAACTAAAAAACCTAAGGGTTTGTTCTACTCCGAGTTCGAGCTATTGCTCACTTGATTATAGAGGCTAAAACAACTCGATTGCAACAAAGTTTTCACAAGGTAAAGGCAAAACAGAATTTATCATAAATCAGAAATCGAAGACAAAACGGAAAGAAAAGATATCTTTCATATATGTAAAGTATTTACAAAGACCACACATGGTCTTACACAAAAAACAAAAGGAGAAAAAAATCCTAAATGCCTAGTCTGCTTCAGGAGCTTCATCTCCTCCACTCTCGGATCCACTCGCAGAGTCTTCTTCATCGAAAAGCAAAGATCTAGCCTCGTCCTCCCAAACCTTCGCATTCTCGATATCAGCCGTGAGGTCGAAGCCACGAGCATGTTCCTCCTCAAGAGCCTCTCTTCGAGACTGGCGCCTAGCATTCTCGGCAACACGGGACAACCTAACCTCAGCAACATCAGAAATTTCCTCTGCCCAAGTGTTAGAGGTTTCGGCGTCAGCTCGGTAAGAGGCCATGAGTGCCTGTGCCTCGGATGTGGCCCTTGCAAGCTCAGCAGCCAATCGAGTCTCGAGCTCTTCAACCTTCTGGGCTCGGGTCAAGTTCTCCTCATTCACACTTTAGAGTTGACGCTCAACCGAAGATAGTTGGGCCCGAACCGCTTCTTTTTCCGAGGCGAGACAGTCCATGTTCTGCTTCTACCCCAAAGTCTCTGCCTCTTTCATCTTGGCCTCCTTACGAAGCCGCTCAACCAATTCGGCCTTCTACTGAACCTGCAAGATCAAAGTGTTAGTCGCCAATATCAAGTTAATACATAACAAGCTCCCAAAAATTTACATTACCCGTTCAATGAGCTCGATTTGATCTTGATGAGCTCTTGTCAGCTCGGCTCGAATACTCATGATCTCATCTTCTTTGTGCACATAGAGGAGTTTAAGGGCGTCTCTCTCCTCCGTAAGCTTTTTGAGACTGGCCTCGCATTGGGCCAGCTCAGCTCGGTATTTGGAGGACGCTTCTTGATGGAGCGTCGTAGCCTGTACAGAAAGGAAGGAAATCAAACTTTGAGAAATAAGAACAAATGCAAGCATGGTAACATGGGCTAAAACTCACTTGGTTCAGAAGTTGCTGGGCCTCATAAAAAATGAGTGATGCGTCCAGTTCGGGAACATATTCGACCCCCGCGAAGCAGCCGCGAAATATATCATCCCCTTCGGGGGTCGTCCCCACATCGGGGGTCCCCATGGACTGGGCATCCCGAAACTGCCTCTCAGAGAGCGTGGGGCCGGGCGGCGAATCATTGATGTTAATTGCCCCAAGCCAGTCACTTGGGGAATTCTCTTCTCTTTGAAGGGCCTCAGAACTAGACCCTTCGGGCTTACCCGCTGGTTGCTCATCACGACAGGAGGCATCATCAACACCCGATGACTCGGGGACCCTACTCAGACCTTCCCCCGAGATCACCTCGATCTGCGGCTGAACCTCCTCGACCGTCACCGGCTCAGTAGTTCTCGAAGCTTCAGTGCCTTCCCTCTTCCGAGCCACCAGCAGGCAGTCAACATCTTCTCCCTCCTCATCTTCATCTCGTAGAGTTTGGACTACATCGGCAGATAGAACGGAAGGATCAGTCTTCGACTTTCGAGCCTTGCTTTTCTTGGGCTTTGGGGTATCTGGAGTCGAGGCCCTTCTCCTTTTCTTATCTTTTGTTGGCTTCAGGGCCTCCCCTTCCTCGAGGGAGGTGGCCTTATGACGACATTATCTCCAAGGCCTGTATGAGAAGAAATCAAGTTAAAAAGAAGTATTTCACAGGAAAGCATCAAACACAGACAGGGGAACTTACCATGATTTTTGGCCACCCATCGGCCCTTGGCCAAATCGCGCCACGAGCGCTCAGCATACGAAGAGGTTGAAACCAGTTGTCGAACCCAACCTGCAAGGTCCGGGACTGCACCAGGAAACCAGGGGGAAGCTTCACCATAAAGAAGAATATAGATAAGAAGAGGTAAAGGAAACATAACAAGTAATCAAACGTTATCGGTGAGGTTCTACTTACGCTTCATGTTCCATTCTTCGGGGAATGACATCTTCTCGGTGGGGATTGAGTCGGAGGTCTTGACTCGGATGAACCGGCCCATCCACCCTCGATCCTTGTCCTCGTCTATGCTCGAGAACATCACCTTCATGGACCGACACTGAAGCCTTATCAGTCCGCCCCGATAAAGACGGGTGCTGTATAGCCTAATGAGATGACCGAGGGTGAAAGACATACCATTGTCCTTGCTCGAGAAGAATCTGAGAAAAATGACAGTGCGCCAAAAAGAGGGGTAGATATGGCCTAGGGTTACTCGGTATTGGCGGCAGAAGTCGATTATGACGGGATCGACGGGACCCAGTGTGAAAGGGTAAGTATACACACTTAAGAACCCTTTTACATGAGTGGTGATGTCCTCCTCGGGGGTAGGAATCACCACCTCTTTATTCTCCCAGTGGCAGTCTTTTTTCACCTGCTCGAGATCACCTTCGAATATCGAATAGATGTATCTAGACATGGGCTCGCATCTGCCAGGAACCGGAGAGGTTTTCGACTTTAAAGTCGGAAGTAAGTTCACATGGCCCGGGGATGCACTCTTCGATACGTGGGTCCATCGGTGTTTTGTCACCGACCGACCGCAATGAGGAGGCCTTTTCCTCTTGAGGAATAGTCTTTGATGTTTTTTCCATTGCTATATGAGATTTAAGGAAGAAGAAGGCAGAATTTGTGTTTTAATAATAGATTGGCAAACGGAAACCGGCAAAGTTGATGAACTTGAAGAGAATAGAAGAGCTTTTGAAGATTAGAAGAAGTTTGAAAGTAAAGTTTGAGAAGATTATGAAGGTGATCTATTTATAATATCCACTTTGATGGTTTGAAAGCACTGGTGGCCGACCATCAACTGGCGTTAATTAATTACCTTAGAAACTATGTAGACACGACGCTTCAATTGCTTATGTCTCTTATGTCACGATGTTGATGTCATAATTGATCGAGGTATTAAATCGAAGTCTCAACATTCATTTCTTCTCATTACACTCCAAAAATGAGGGGACTATCTGTAAACGGTTGAATCGAGCATACCCGATTTCGTTGGCAGGGGAGTTTCCCCGAGGGTAACCTCATAATAGATCGGGATCGAGCTCGAAGATAGGACATCGAGCCTAGAGATCGAAGTGTTCTATGAAATCGAGGCAAGCAACAATCGAGATCAAGCATGACTGACGTCGAGTAAGGCGTAATAACAGAATAGCGAGATATCAGTAACGGGTCGAAGATCACGGCGGAAATCCCGGAACAGGTCAAATCAAAGCAGTTGTTAGTGCCAATCATAGGATCTACTTCCATTATTAGAGTTGTGCATTATTTAGGATTCCTCTATTATATAAAGAGGGATCCCATTCACTTGTAGAGGGCAATTATTATTCACTGAGAAGAATATACATATATGCTGTTTTCTTTGTTCATCACTGTTCATCGCTATTTGTTCCATCCTCTATTGTTCTTATTAACTAGCCTCGAGACTATCTCGAGTCGAGGTCGAGGTGTTGTTTGCAGACCGGTTTGATTCATTTCATTGTCCAATTTATTTATTCAATTCGTTGTTTATCAATTGATACTGGATTAAATCACATATCCTTAAAACCACAATATAAGTTTAATTGTTACTCAAATTTTAGGAACACTTACCTCACTCCGCAACCAAATCAAAACTCAATCGCGGCTTTTCCTCTAGAATTAGCCTCCAAACCAATCAAATCTAGCTAAATATAGTTCAAATAATTCAAAATAAGTTTTAGAAACTACCCACGAGTGAAAAAGATTCAATATTTAATGATTTTAGAAAACGTCAATAAAAGTCAACCCCGAGCTTGGTTATGCAATTAGTTTCGAAATCCGACCTCAATTTGAGGTCTAAATCTCAATTTCTACCTAAATCCCTAATTTCTACCATGAAAAAGCACAGATTAAAGGTTAAAATCAATGTGTTCATGGAAATAAAATGAAACAAGTTAAAATCTACTAACCTATGAAGATGGGATGAAAAACCTCTTCAAAATCGCCTCTAAGCTGAGTTCAAACTTGAAAATGGTGAAGAGTGAAGAAAATCCTGACTTTTGAAAGTTTAAATCACTAGCGTCAGGTGCTCTTCGCGTTCGTGAAGCACCTGACGCAATCGCAGTGCACAGCGGCCAAAAGGCCTTTGCATTCGCGAGATACACTCCGTGTTTGCGGAGGCTTACTCCCCAGCCTTCGCGTTCGCGAGCCAAGGAACGCGTTCGCGAAGAGTATCAGACAGATTTCCTCCCAGAACCCCAGAACCCTACGCGTTCGCAAGAGGATGGTCGCGTTCGCGAAGGGTAAGCCCCCACTCTTCACATTCGCACCCGTGTCCTCGCGTTTGCGATGAACGATTTCGCCTCAGTCCTATTTCCCCCTTCGCAATCGCAAAGCACAAGGCACCAGATATCAGAAATAGCTGCACTAGCAAATCTTTTAAGTCTAAAAATGGTCCGTAGCCTATTCGAAACTCACCCGAGCCCCTTGGTCTCCAAACCAAACATGCACACAAGTATAATAACATCATACGAACTCGCTCGCGTGATCAAAATACCAAAATAACACCTAGAGCTACGAATCGGATGTCAAAATGCATGAAATTTCAATAAAAACTCAAGAACTTCTAAAATCACAACCAAGCGTCCGAATCCTATCAAACCAATTCTAATTTGAACCAAATTTTGCAGACAAGTTTCAAATAGCAATATGAACCTATACCATGTCCTGAAACCAAAATCCGAACACGGTAACCACAAAGTCAACCTACGGTCAAACCTAGGGATTTTGTAAAGCTTCAAATTACTAGCTTTCGACAAAACAAGTCAAATCAAGTTAGGGACTTCCGAATTCAATTCTGGGCATATTCCCAAGTCCAAAATCATGATATGGACCCACTAAGATCGTTAAAATACCGTTCCGGGGTCGTTTACACAACATGTTGACCATGGTCAACTCAAGTTATTTTCAAAGCCAAAAATCATGTTTTCTTTAAATTTTCATATAAATCTTTTCAGCAAAAGACACGGACTGTGCACGCAAATCAAGAAACATTAAATGGAGCTAAGAGAGGTTTTGGAACACGAAAATAAGGGCTATTACTCAAAATGACCTATCAGATCTCACATTCTCCACCTCTAAAAAAAAACGTTAACGGACATAAAGAAGTACCTGGACTGGTGAAAATGTGTGGGTATCTACTCCGCATATCGAACTCGGAATCCCACGTACATGCTTCGATCGTCTGACCTCTCTATTGCACTTTCACTAAAGGAAAACTCTTAGACCTCAATTGTCGAACCTGCAGGGCTAGAATAGCCGCCGGCTCCTCCTCATATGCTAAATTCTCATCAAGCTGAACCGTGCTAAAGTCCAAAACATGCGAGTTGTCCTCGTGATATTTCCAAAGCATGGAAACATGGAATACCGGATGTACTACAAATAGGCTAGGAGGCAATGCAAGCTTGTAGGCAACCTCCCAAACTCTATCTAAAATCTCAAATGGCCCAATATACCTAGGGCTCAACTTGACCTTTCTCCCAAACCGCATCATGCCCTTCATAGGCAAAACTCTGAGCGAACCCCTCCCTCCCACCATATAAGCTACATCCCGAACCGTGTTGAAGTCCAAAACATGCGAGTTGTCCTCGTGATATTTCCAAAGCATGGAAACATGGAATACCGGATGTACTACAAATAGGCTAGGAGGAAATGCAAGCTTGTAGGCAACCTCCCCAACTCTATCTAAAATCTCAAATGGCCCAATATACCTAGGGCTAAACTTGACATTTCTCTCAAACCGCATCACGCCCTTCATAGGCAAAACTCTGAGCGAACCCCACCCTCCGACCATATAAGCTGCATCTCGATCCTTCTGATCCGCATAACTCTTCTGCCAAGACTGCAAAGTCTACTCCATTTGACTCAACAATACCCATGTTGTGCAATACCTCGTAGAGACGGTCCAAATAATCACGTGGGTCCTTAAAATGTGCACCACTAAAGGGAATAGGAATGAGCTTTGTGAACTTATCCAACTCATCAATCCCTCAGAAGACATCGCGGGCCTCTCCCCAGTCTGTGTCGCAATAATAGGTTGAACTACCCCAACTGGTAGAATTACTGGAGTCTGATATATGGGAGCCATTTACTTCGGAGTGTGAGTAGCAGGAGTTTGTGCTCCTCCCCCATCTTGAGAAACGGCTGGTGCCACCAGAAATGCACCGGTCTGGCCCACACTCTCCATAAGGCCCACTACACGGACTAGAGCGTCCTAAAGTACGAGAGTGACTATATATATTTTCGGGACCTGAGAGGGTCTGACTGGTACAGTCTGAGCTAGGATATTCTCCTCATGATCAATAAGAGGCTCCACAGTGGGTGCTACTGGATGTACTCTAGGCTGAGCTCTACCTCTACCTCGGCCTCGGCCCCTAGCCCTGGTAGTGGCTGCAATAGGGGGCTCCAGCTCCTGCCCGACTGTAGATGTTGTGCGCATTCTCACCATCTACGAGAGAACAAGAATGGAATAATTCAAACATCAATGATAGAATTAAATCGCATTATATAGAAATAAAGAAGTGAAATTTTCCTAAGGCTCTATAGCCTCTAGAAGATAAGTACAGACGTCTCCGTACCGATCCCCCAGACTCTACTAAGCTTGCTCATGACTCGTGAGACCTAGGCAACCTAGTGCTCTGATACCAACTTGTCACGTCCGGGAATCCCACCCTCGGGACTGTGATGGCGCCTATCATTTCACTTGCTAGGCAAGCCAACATTAGCTAGATTATTTAAACATTTTTAACAATTCAAAATAAAGCATTTAATAAAGATAAACCGAAATAGTCCAAAATGAAATAATAAAATACATAAGATACTATCCAAACATCTCCCAGAATCCAGAGTCACAAGTACATGAGCGACTAGAGTACTACATATATGGTCTGAAACAAAGTACAACTATCTGAGACTAGGTAAACAGTAAAAATGGGAAAATAAGGGGACTTCAGGGCTGCGAACATTGTGCAGCTATACCTCAAGTCTCTAAATGTAGCTGGATCCGAGTAGAGCACCACTAGACGCTGGTGGGACCAATATCGGAATCTGCACAAGAAGTGCAGAAGTGTAGCATGAGTACAACCGACCCAATGTACTCTGTAAGTGTCGAGCCTAACCTTGACGAGGTAGTCACGAGGCTATGACAAGACACCTACGTAAAATCCTATACAGATATGGATATAAAGCAACAAAATAACGAGTAAGACAATAAAATATTAACTGGGAGGGGACATGCAATAGGGGAAATATCAAAAGAACGGCAAGTACGAAATCACCCAATAACATCTTTTGAATTAAGCAACAATATAACTAAGTAAATCACCAATCCGGGAATCGAATCAGGCAATGAAGTAAAGATGGCACGACAACACCCTTTGTGCTTTTACTCTCGTCCTCGCCATGCAATATCATAAATAAGATACCACGGCATCACCCTTCGTGCTTTTCACCCTTCCTCACCAAGCAACAATACAAATCTAAATAATAAATGCAGGGTATGACAACAATTTCATTTCAATTATAGTGCCATGATAACAAACTCAACTTTCAAAATTTCCCAACATCTTCAAAATAAACAATATATGTGAGGTGAATAATTAAAAGTAATAATCTAACCTAAGCATGGAGAACATAGTCAAATAAACAACTTAGAATAAAAAGCAATTTCCACCCGCACACTTTACCCCAATAACAACGCATATGTACTCGTCACATCACATATATGTCATTCCCACACATAATACACATAGAAAATAGACCAACAAGTCTTAATCCCTCAAATCAAGGTTAATCACGACACTTACCTCACTCCGCAACCAAATCAATGCTTAATAACGGCTTTTCCTCTAGAATTAGCCTCCAAACCAATCAAATCTAGCCAAATATAGTACAATTAATTCAAAATTAGCTTTAGAAACTATCCACGAGTGAAAAAGATTCAATATTTAATGATATTGGAAAAAGTCAACAAAAGTCAACCCCAAATTTGCTTGGTCAAAACACGAGATTCGGACCAAAACCCAATTACCCATTCACCCCCGAACGCGGTTATGTAATTATTTTCGAAATTCGACCTCAATTTGAGGCCTAAATCTCAATTTCTCAAAATCTCAATTTCTATCTAAATCCCTAATTTCTGCCTTAAAAAAGTATAGATTAAAGGTTAAAATCAATGGGTGTTTATGGAAATGTAATGAAACAAGTTAAGATGTATTAACCTATGAAGTTGGGATGAAACACCTCTTCAAAATTGCATCTAGGCCGAGCTCAAACTTCAAAATGGTGAAAAGTGAAGAAAATCCTGACTTTTGAAAGTTTAAATCACTGGGCGTCAGGTGCTCTTCGCGTTCGCGAAGCACCTGACGCGATCGCGATGCTCAGCGGCCAAAAGTCCTTCGCGTTCACGAGATACTCTTTGTGTTTGCGGAGGCTTACTCCCCCCAACCTTCACGTTCGCGATCCAAGGATTGCGTTCGCGAAGAGTATCAAACAGATTTCCTTTCAGAACCCCATAACCATATGCGTTCGCGAGAGGATGGTCTCGTTCGCGAAGGGTAAGCCCCCCACTACTTCGCGTTCACGCCTGTGTTCTCGTGTATTTGTGATGAATGATTTCGCATCAATCCCATTTTCCCCTTCACGATCGCGAAGCACAAGGCACCAGATATTAGAAACAGCTGCACCAGCAAATCCTTTAAGTCCAAAATTGTTCGTTGCCTATCCGAAACTCACCCGAGCTCCTCGGGCTCCAAAGCAAACATGCACATAAGTGTAATAACATCATACAAATTCGCTCGCGTGATCAAAACACCAAAATAACACCTAGAACTATGAATCGGATGTCAAAAATGCATGAAATTTTAATGAAAACTCAAGAATTTCTAAAATCACAACCGAGCATCCGAATCCTATCAAACCAACTCTGATTTGCACTAAATTTTGCAGATAAGTTTCAAATATCAAAATGAACTTATACCTAGTCCCGGAACCAAAATCCAAACATACTAGCCACAAAGTCAACCTACGGTCAAACTTAAGGAATTTTCCAAACCTTCAAATTACTAGCTTTCGACAAAACAAGTCAAATCAAGTTAGGGACTTCCGAATTTAATTTCGGGCATATGCCTTAGTCCAAAATCATGATACGGACCCACCGGGATCGTCAAAATACCGATCCAAGATCGTTTACATAAAATGTTGACCGTAGTCAATTAAAGTTATTTTCAAAGCCAAACCATGTTTTCTTCAAATTTTCACATAAAATCTTTTCAGAAAAAGAGACGGACTGTGTATGCAAATCAAGAAACATTAAATGGAGCAAATAGAGGTCTCAGAACACAGAAGTAAGGGCTAGTACTCAAAATGACCTATCGGGTTATCACATATATATAGCCAAAATGAACAACATTATAGTTTAATTATCGTATACAAAAGCTCAGCACATTCATAGTGTCTGGCACAAGTAGTCCTCAATCATACTCTTAGCACTCTCACGATGCCTGGCATAATGCCCCCGAATCATCACACACACACACACATACACACTTATCACTGTACGGGTGCCTGACATAAGTCCCTCACTCAGCACATATCATGTGTCTACACTCACGGGGCCCAAAGTAACATGGGTTATAACCTAACTATGGAGGGGCGGATCCTAGCCCAAGCGCTGATCGGATAAAAAATAACGATCAATATCACTCAACCCACTATATGGCCTTGACGCAACCGTCACCTCACACACGGCTCTATGGCCTAAGATCAGTCATCAATCTACTCAATATGGATCTATGGACCAAATCAATCATCAAGTCTCAGTATGCTAACATCTCATAGTACTATATTCAAAATACTGCACATAATATATCAACGTGCCACAACTCAGCTCAAACCCATATCACACACACAAGGACACTAACAACATGTGAGAATACATATAAAAAGTGCACAAAGATAGAGATATATCATGTGGATATAATATCATGACTAAAGAATATGGCTACGACTAAGGCAAATAGCTCAACAAAGACAAAATAGCCCTATCATATCTCAAATAGATAAGCAATAACCTAGACATGATTTCGAGCATGAACAACATCTCACGTAGTCATACAGGTGGAGAAAACATGGTAACAAAGAAGCATGATAGAGAAACAAGGCATATATTAGCCAGAATCCACCCGCATCATGAATAACTACGGTGCATGCATATGTGCTTGTCACCTCATATATGCATCACGCCCAACATATACCCAACATCATAGACTATGAGAAAATACCCTCAAATAAAGCCTACGCAAGATACTTACCTAGAACGAGCGAGAATCAATACTTTAAGAATCCTTTGCCTCTCAAATCGGCCTCCGAACGGGTCAAATCTAGCTAAATAACACACCACAGTGTCAAATAATGTTAAATGAAATAATTATGAAGCATAAAGACTCAATCCTTAATCAATTACACAAAGTCAACCAAAAAGTCAATCTGGGCCCGCTTTCAGGAACCCGACAAAAGTTATAAATCCCCACTACCCATTCAAATGCGATTCCAAATATAAAAGTTTCATCCAAATTCGACTCTAAATCGGGGTTCAAATCTCAATTATTCACTTTCCAAAAACTAGCACAAAACCCCAAAATTTCTCTTTCAAATTCCATAATCTATGTGTAATAATCCATGGAAAAACAAGTTATATTATCAAAATCGAGTAGAAATCACTTACCCTCAATGTGGTAATGAAAATCACCCCAAAAATCGCCTTTAACTGAATTCCAAACCTCAAAATAGTGAAAGTAATCTAGACCATGGAAATATATTCTCCTGCCAGTGATTCCCAATCTATGGACCCACTTGGTCGCTTCTACGACATCGTATCTGCGGCAAAGCCTTCACAAATACGAGATTACTAAACCAGCCGACACCTCGCTTCTGCGACACCCTTCCGTATTTGCACAAATATTTGCGCACAAGCGGCCCTGCACCTATGCAACTCCAACGCAGATGCGATCTACCTGGGCCACTTCCGAATCCCACTTCTGTGATCGAAATCCCATATATGCGGTTCCGTAGGTGTGATGCACCAGATCCCTGCCAAAACTAACAATGCTATAATCACCAACATAGCTCGAAATCAATCCTAAATACACCTGAGACCCCCAGGACCCCATTCAATCATACCAACAAGTTCGAATACATTATCCAAACTTATCGCAATGCTCAAAAAGCACTATGAATAACATTAAAACTATCACGACCCAACCTAGGGCTGCGACGGATAACCGACACTAAATGTTGATCATCACTAAACCTGCTGAGAATCTACTAATCATGAATATAAACTGATAAATTGAACAAGCATAAGCATACCTGATAAGAACTGTAGAATCTGAAAAGCCGGCAAGGCTAACACAATCTGACATACGAAAATATACTAACTGCACAGGTGCATATCTATATGCCTCTAGGAGTGCTGAACTGAACAAATGTAAGGCCCCATAAAATTTCACCCAAAACTCGGGATTTCATGGTGCCGAGGTAGGCTAATATATTTGAGGGTTGTAGAAAATCTTTGCGGCGAGCTTCCGAGCCGCGGTACAGACTTGTTGGGTTGAATAGAGCATTGGGGAGTTCAAACAAAATTGTTGCAGAGCAGGGCATTTCTACGGTCCATTATGCGATCGTAGAACTAATCTGCAGACTGCAGATTCGCCGCAGAGTGAAGTAGAGAATTGGGCCAATTTTGGGGGTTGTTTTGCGGTCAACTATGCGACCGCATAATCGTTTCGTGTGCTGCACATCCGTCGCAGAACCAGCATGAGAAATTTCAGAAGGAGGTTCTGCGGTCCATTATGCGACCGTAGAATCGATCTGCGGACCGCAGATCTGTCGCATACCTACACAGAAGTTCCCAGTTCTGCAGGGCCATTATGCGGTCCATTTTGCGGACCGTAAAAGTGTTATGCGGTCGCATATGCGACCACAGACTTGCATCAGGGATTTATTTTTTCTAATTTTATAACCCGACCCCATTTCATTTTATCTAGCCATAAGGGTCATTTTTGAGGGATTATATGATATTTTAAAGAGAGAAGAGAGTTATCATAGAGAGAGAAAGGGGAGGATTCAAGGATTTCACTACTCAACTCTGATCAAGGCTTGGAATTGCATTAAGAGGGACTTGCTAGAGTTTCTAAAAAGTAAAAATTTCTTCCCCCAATTCTCCAATTTCGGATTTTGGGTTGGTTATGGGTGATGAGAGTAGACATATCACATACATGAGCTAACAGGGATGGTGGGGAAGTTGTTGGACAATCTTGGGTGGTTTTGTTGTTGAATTGGTTGAGGAAAGGTTGGGTTCTCATTGTAGAAGCTCTTGCCATATGAATTACTCTAATCGTGCTTGTAATTCTGCCCTCTTCTATAGATTGGCATCGTTAGGAGTATCGAGACGTTATTGTTACACCACCGAAAGCTCTTTTAAGGTATGAAGGCTAAACTCTTCTTAGTATCGGAACTCCCGTATTCTTACAAAACTCCATTATGTGTAGTTCGAACTTGAAACACCATTGAGGTGGGATACTCAAGCTAGTAAATTGATTACCAAATTGCATAACGTGTCAAAACCCTCATGTGTTAATGATTCTCTATTTTGACTTAATTATGTTATACCCCTTTCGAGAAGAAAGTTTTGTACAAAATAAATGTGATCAAATTCTTATAACTCATATGATGAAATCTTATGAACTTATATTTTCTAAGGCCGAAGGTGCCAAAGGGTTTGATTTGAAAGGAAATCTTTTGTACAAACTATTATCCTTTTGAGAATCCAAATTTTGGTATTGTGATTATACCTCCACTCGCATATATAGGGGTGAGGCGGCAGGGCCGCTTTGTGTAGAGATTGTGGTATTATGATTACATCTCCACCCACACACATTGGGGTAAGGCAGCATGGCCGCTTTGTGTAGAGATTGTGGTATTTTGATTACACTTCCACCCGCACATATTGGGGTGAGGCGGCAGAGCCGCTTTGTATAGAGATTGTGGTATTGTGATTACACCTCCACACGCACACATTGGCGGAAGGGCCGCTTTGTGTAGAGATTGTGGCATTGTGATTACACCCCCTCCCGCACACATTAGGGTGAGGCGGTAGGGCTGCTTTGTGTAGAAATTGTGGTATTGTGGTAGTGGTTATTATATAGGATCCCCAACTTGAAATTTATAAATGTTATTGAAAGCTTTAAATGAATTTGCTATGGGTTTTAATGGTTATTTAAGCTCTTTTTTTGCTTTCATGATTTGTCACATTCATGTTGTACTTCCAATCCTTGAAGGGGTTGTTTGGTTTTCATACTAGTACTATTCGACATGTACTAATGTCCCTTTGTCGGGGGCGCTGGATCTTTAATGGATGCAGGTGGTTCCACAGCAGGTGGCTTTGATCAGTGATAGTGGTACACCCTCTTCCCAGCTGACTTGGTGAGCCCCACTTCATTTCGGGGTCGTATATCTTTTGTTCCTTATGTATTATGTTTTGAGGTATAGTCGGGGCCTTGTTGCCGGCACTATCATAGTACTCTTTTGCTTCTATTAGAGGCTCCATAGATATAGTGTGGGTTGTACCTTGGTTATGGGAAAGTCAACTAAGGATGTTGTAATTGTGCCACATGTTCCACTTCAAACTATGAAAGTGTATGTATTTTGAGACTTATTAATGATGTAACTATTGGTAATGAACTGGTGTTGATCACATGACCTCCTTATTGTCTAATGAATGAGATAGATCTTCCCATTATTCATGGATGATTTTGGGTAGAAAATATTGTACACATCACGCCCCAAACTCGAGGAGCGCGACCGGCGCTCAACCGAGTGAACTCGGCCGAGCAAGCCTGCAAGATACTTTCTACCCCAAACTCACTCATGGAAAAAGAGGTGACATATATTCATTAATTAGACAATAGGGAGATCATGAATACAATACCAAAACCTTTCTATTAGTTTCTTCATCTTTAATATCCCAAAATACACACCTTTTTATAGGCTAAAGTGGAACAAGTGATTCATTCAAATATAAACATGAATTGTTTGACTTCCCCCAACACCGACATACAACCCACACAATGTCTACGGAGCCTCTAAAAGATAAAAAGGAGTACAATGATAGTGCCGGCAACAAGGCTCCAGCTATACCTCCAAACATGATAACAAAATGTACAAAAGATACATGACCCCAGAATGAGGTGGGGCTCACCAAGCTGCTAGGAGGAAGGTGTACTGCTATCGCTGGTCAATGCTACTTACTGTGGAACCACCTGCATCCATTTAAAGATGCAGCGCCCCCGACAAAACAGACGTTAGTACTGTTGAATAGTACTGGTATGTAATACTAAACACCTTCTCAATAAAATGAATAATAATACAAGGAGGAAACAGTCATGAGTTCAATAAGAGCTTCAAACAATACTAAAACATCAAGTAAGGATCACATAAGTTCTCAAGTAAATTTCCATGTTATTAGGTTGGGTGATCTTTAGAGCCGATATACCATAATTCACAATACCACTGTATTCTTACACGGAGTCTGATCACGACCCGAACGGCTAGGTCGTCTCATTTGAGACATCAACCATAACCACAATTTCAATTATTATTTCCAGCACAGTCACCACCATGTGTGCGGCATGGCGTCCGATAACGACCCGATCGGCTAGGCCGTCTCACCCGAGACATTACCTTTTTAATCAATCATCTCACTTCATATTTCTTTCACATCTTTTCAATTCATTGGCACGAGTGGCCTCAATTAGAAAGTCATTCTTGGCACTGAGCCGTATTTCCAAATTCTAGTTTCCCATTTCCACATTCAAACATCATTATCATCATCAACAACAATAAGGCCCACCATTTAAGGCATTAGTACACATACGAGCAATTTGGGAATCTTAAGCACATAGAGGCTTTTCATACAATTTGGCATAACAACCTTTATTCGGTCTTGACATGAAGTCTTAACATTTCTAACACATATTCCACATTTTGAACACATCCTCAAATGGCAAGATGAAATGATGAAGCATTTAGAATAAATATTGAACATGCATCCTTCAACACAAACATAGTAGGAATAGCCAATTCTATAATGATCAATTTGGGACTTATACCAATTACATGAACACTGTGGGATTCGATTCTAAGAAGAAGGGGGTTTAGCCAATATACCTCAGTTGAGCTTCCTTTAAACTCTAAAACGTTCCGAAATTCTTAGCAACTTCGATATATTTTAGAAATATAACAAGTTGGACCAAAATTAGGAAGATGGTCATGATTCTAGCTCATTTGAGCACATTATCAAATACTAGGTGTGCATTAATGTTTTAAGGTCCTTTTATGGAGGATTCCATCATCCCACGACCCACTCTTTACCATTTTTAGCTCACAATCTTCCTACACCCTTTGATAACACATGCATGCAAAATAAACAACTCCCATACCCAAGAATTGTCTTTCTAATTATCCCCTTTTTAGTAGATTTTCGAAATTAAGAACTAGGGCATAGATTCTTACCTTTAAGATGAGGACTTTCTTAATAATCTTCAAGGATTGAGCAAGAATTGTTGGATATTAGGTTGAAGGTTACTTCCCCACCCTAAGAACTCTTTCTCACTCTAAAAATATCAGAATTATACTAAAAAATGGACTATGGCATATGTTTTAACGAAATAGGGTCGAGTTTAAAAATCCAAAAAATGAAGCCCCGGGACAGGATCTGCGGTCGCATATGCGACCGCATAATGATTCTGCGGTCCGCGAAATGGACGTGGAAAATGGTTCCCAGAACTGGGATAGCCTGCTTCACTCTGCAGCCATTATGCGGCCCGCAGACCTATTCTGTGGTCGCATAATACGCCGCAGAACCTCCCCCCCGCAAAATTCCAAGGCTGATTATACGATCAAAGTACGACCCACGAAATGGTTGTGCGGTCAAATAACTGGCCGCGAAATTGACATAAAAAATGGCCCAAATAGCTGCTTCACTCTACGACCCGCAGAGTGATTATGCGGCAGCATAATAGGCCGCAGAAATGCCCAACCCTGCAAAATATTTTCCTTCAACTCCCCAGCGCACTATTCAATCCAAAAAGTCTGAACCGCGGCGAGCAAGCTTGCTGCAAAGAATTTCTACTATTATTAACCTCTACGCCTTCCCGGCATCACGGAACCCCGGTGTTTAGGAAAAATTTCACGGGGCCTTACAGTACAAGCTTGCTTGACTGGGGTATCCCGGTTGAGCGCCGGTCGTGCTCCTCGAGGTCGGGGTATGACAACAAGTACTGGACAGGACAAGTTTTTTAACCATACCTAAACTAGCTAACTATACACATATTAGGAGATAAGTAACTCCTGGAGTAAGCGGAGTGACTCCAACAGTTGGTGGATGGCCTACTGATGTGGCCCAAGCACTGATCTATCTATACTTGCACGACATGAAACACAACACCTCGGTAGGGACATGAGTACGATATGTACAAAGTATGTAGGGTGGAAAGCATATGTAAAGCATACTAAAGTCTAAATGTAAGATGGAAATCTAAATATAAGCTGAAAACATAAATTAGAGTCTGAACTAGCAACTAATCTGGAACTGAACCGAAGTTTAACCTGAAACTATGATGAAACTTAACTTCTATCTGAACTGGTACCTGTGTGGCATTATGGGATATATTGTAAGGCCTCGTAAAATTTTTGCAAAATAAAATAAAAAAAAAAATATTTCGTGGGGCCGAATTGGTTTTACGTGTTGTGTACTATAGAAATTCTTCAAGCTCGTCGCGGTTTGGACTTTTTGGGTTGAACAATGCATTAGAAAGTAAAGGAAAATATTTGGCAGTGTTATGTGTTTCTACGGTCCATTATGCGATCGCTGAATCACTCTGCAGACTGCATAATGGCCGTAGAGTGAGGTAGTTATTGGGCCAGTTTGGATGAAATTTTCTGGTCGACTATGCGACCGCATAAATGTTCTGCGGTTCATTATGCGACCGCAGAACAGGTCTGCGGGCCGCATAGTGACCGCAGACACGGACAATTTGTTTGGCTATTTTGGTCACCGATTATGCAACCGATATGTGGTCTGCATATCGGTTATGCGATCGCATATTCCGAACTTCATTTTTGGGGTTTTTAAACCCGACCCTATTCCGTTAAAACACACCCCATGGACTATTTTGAGCATATTTTCTGATATTTTTATAGTGAGAGAGAGGGTCCTAGAGGGAGGAGTGTTCTTCATCAAATTGTTCTTCAATTCTCACTTAAATCTTGAAGATTATCAAGAGAGGAACCTAGGTCTTCTTCCTAAGAGGTAAGATTCTATCACCCAAACTCTTAATTTCAAAGTGTAACTAGATTGGGCCATTAGTGAGGTAATTCATGGGGATGGGAGTGCTTACCTTGCATGCATGTATCCTTATAGTATGTGGGAAGATTGTGAGATAATAATGGTAGAGAGTGGGTTGGGAAATAATGGAATCTTCCACAAAAGAGCTTTAAAACATTGATGCACACATAGTGTTTGATAGTATGCTCAAATGAGATAAAACCATGTTCATCTTCCTAATTTTGGTTCAATTTTGATATATTGCTAAAATAGATTGAAGTTGCTAATAGTTCGGAACATCTTAGAGTTTTAAGGAGCTCAATTGAGGTGTGTTGGCTAAACCCCCTTCTTCTTAGAATCGAATCACACGGTGTTCATGTAATCGGAGTAAGTCCTTGATCATTATCGAATTGGCTTTTCCTAATGTGGTTGTGTTGAAGGATGTTTGTTCAATGTTTATGCTAAATGTTTCATCATGTCATCTTGCCATTTGAGAATATGTTCAAAATGTGGAATATGTGTTAGGAATGTTAAGACTTCATGTCAATATTGAAATAAAGGTTGTTTTGCCAAATTGTATGAAAGGCCCCTATGTGCCAGAAATTGTGAGTGAAATTATGGTAATGTCTCCAATGAGATGGTCTAGCTGATTGGGCCGAGATCAGACTCAGTGTAAGAACACAGTGGTATTGTGAATGAAATAATGGTAATGTCTCAAATGAGATGGTCTAGCCGATCGGGCCGTGATCGGATGCCATGCCACACACATGGTGGTACTGTGCTGGAAAGTTATAATGAAATTATGGTAATGTCTCAGATGAGGCGGCCTAGCCGATCGAGCCGAGATCGGACTCCGTGTAAGAGTATGAAGGTATTGTGAATTGTGGAATATCGGTACTAAAGGTCACCCAACCTAGTAATACGGAAATTATCTTGAAAATGTATATGATCCTGAACTTGTTGTTTTACTATTATTTGAAGCCCTTATTGAATTCTTGACTGTTCCTCTTGTGTTATTATTCATTCTATTGAGTTGGTGTTTAGCTATACATACTAGTGCTATTCGATGGTACTAACGTCCCTTTTGCCGGGGGCTCTGCATCTTTAAATAGATGCATGTGGTTACATAGTAGACAATACGGATCACAGATAGTGTTGCATCCTCTTCTCAGCGGAATCGGTGAGCCCCATTTCATTCCGGGGTCATGTATTGTACCTTTTGTTTATATTATGGTCACTTTTTGAGGTATAGCCGGGGCCTTGTTGCCGGCATCGTCTTTACTCTCTTTTGTATCTTTAGAGGCTCCATAGACACTATGTGGGTTTTATATGAGTGTTGGGAATGTTAAACAAGTCATGTCGTGTTTGATCACTTGTTCCACTTGAACTTTAAGAAATGTGTATTTTGGGACTTAAAAGCGCCATGACTAATGAAATGATTTAGGATTGTATGAATGAGACTCCTACTGTATAATTAGTGAAATCACGTCTTCTCTTGATCATGGGTTAATTGGGCAGGAAGTATCTAATAGGCTTGCCCGACCAGATCCACTCGGTTGAGCGCCGGTCGCGCTTCCCGAGGATAGGGCGTGACATATATCCCCCCAATCATGTAATTGTACATCTGAACTAGCTTCATGTATAGTCATGCAATGCAAACTGTAGCTATATATGCGTATATAACATGCCTCACTGGTGTTATGGGCTATATTCTCGCAGCAGGTAAACATATAATCAATAGGCCCGGCTAGTATTATGGGTTATCTTCCCCCAACATATAATCAATAGGCCTTGATGGAGTTATGGGATATATCCCCCCAGCATAATCAATGTAAGCATGTATGAGGCATAACCCATGTGGCAGCATCATATGGACTCAAGAGATCATGAAGGAAACCATAAACGGAATCACAGACGTAATTTGATGCCCGTCGTCCATATGTTGGACGGAGGAGCCTATTCCCATTTAGGAAGAAACTGAGTATGTACATGAGATACTAAGGCTAATTAACTCATTAGGATCCGTCTAAAATTAATTTAGAACCAAGGAACTCAAAATTTGTCTAACTTTTCGAATTTAAAATAATTTCGGCAGAGTTTCCCCTAAAATTGGATGATAACCAAAAAAGAAGCGAGCACCAAAATATACATGGGAAATAGATACCCATCCAATATGATAACATCAAATTAAAGGGGATCCAATTATCCACAATAGTGTCAAACCATCGACAAAATGGGATTATGAACGTAATGTCGGCTCATAGTGGCTAACTTGTGACATGAAAGTTTAAATATGATTTAGGAATAATCTAAGCATAAACACATGATAATTAAGCTTATATAATCATAAATGAAGCTATTAGGATCATATGGGTGTTAGGTATACATAAAAAACATCAAAGGAATGGAACAAAGGGAAGTCCGGATGGCATAGGCCAAATCGACGATTCGCCCTTTTTGTGTTTGTTGTGTTTTGAAGTTCCAAACTAAACTAGGTTCTTCCATACTTCACATATGGAATTGAATACTATACAAGGATACAATACATGCTGAAAGTTTCCTTGAAAAACTCTTAAAAGATCAAGAAAAAGGCTAGAACATAGCTAAACCAAATCATGCCGAAAATGAAACGAAAACCTACATACCTCTTGCTTTCTTGCTTCCAAACCTTGTTCCCTTTGATCCACACCCTTCCTTATGATTGTATAGCTAAATTACAGAGGTGACAAGCTTGCTTATCCACGAATACTTTCCCAAAACTCTAGTTATAAGGAGAAAGAGGATGAAAAAGTCTTACCTATGTCATGAGGATCGCGTTCATGTGTTCGTTTCTTGATTTTGAGTTGCGGATGATGGAATTGCTTCAAAACCCTAAGGAACTTCTTGGAGAGCTATGAAAGCTCTGCTTGTGCATGAATTTTTTGGAAAATGAGGAAAAAGAAAACTAAGTCTTCTATTTATAATACGGTTGAAAAGTCAACCACATGTGTACTTCATCAGCCCTTCTTCCGATGTCCATATCTCTTTATTCGGATGTTGTATGAACAAATGGTCAAGAGAGTTGGAAACTAATTTCCAAAAACTTCAATTGATATATAATATGTCCCCAAAATACCTCATAAAACACATGAAATTAATTTCTAGAAAATCATCGTTACAAGGCAAATCCTTAGTCGGTTTTTCCGCAACTTAAATATGATTTTTCCCAAAATTTATATTCTTTATCCAAACCTCATATATAGTCATATTATGACTTTAAACTTATTTAAATAATTTTTAGCAAGTCATTTACACAATATACGACATCACAGAAGTACAAGGTGTAACAATCTCCCCCCTTACGAACATTCGTCCTCGAATGTTGACTGAGGTATACAAAAGCATTAAGAAAAGATCCGTTACATACTTGGAGTAGTTAAGAGATGCGAATATATAGCTCTCATATCCTTCTCAGCTACCCAAGTCATCTCTTCTACATTATTGCTCCGCTATAACACTTTCACTGAAGGAATATCTTTCATCCTCAAACGACAAACCTACCGATCTAAACTGGAAATAGGTACCTCCTCATAAGTCAACTACTCGGTGATTTGTACATCATCAACTGGTACAACTCTAGAAGGATCTCCACCACACTTCCGAAGCATGGAAACATGAAATACTGGATGTACCTCATGAAGGTCTGCTGGAAGGTCCAACTCATATGCTACACGACCAACCCGTCTGATGATCTGGTATGGTCCTATATACCTAGGGCTAATATTTCCGTTCTTTCCGAAACTCATAATTCCTTTCATAGGTGAAGCCTTCAGGAACACCCAATTGCTAACCTGGAACTCTAGATCTCGACACTGGTTGTCTGCATATGACTTCTGTCGACTCTGGGCTGCTAGAAATCTCTCCCTGATCAGCTTAACCTTATCCACGACCTTTGGATCAAATCTATGCCTATCAACTGAGACTCACCAACTTCGAACCATCCTATGGGTGATCTGCATTTGCGCCCATACAAAGCTTCATAAGTGTCACGCCCCGACCTTGGGGATCGCGACTGATGCTCAACTGAGATACCCCGATCGAGCAAGCCTGCACAATGCCGTCTACCCAACTCACCCATGAATAAAGAGAAGATACATTTCTTTAATTAGATAGTTGAAGTGGAACAGGTGATAAAAATTACAACACTTTTAGTTAAACTTTCCCAAAACAAAGTACAACCCACACTATGTCTACAGAGCCTCTAACAGAAACAAAAGAGTGATATGACAACACTAGCAACAAGGCCCCGGCTATACCTTAAAATACTATACACAAGGGACAAGAGATACAAGATCCCGGAATGAAGCGGGGCTCACCAAGTCAGATGAGGAGATGGTGTACTGCTATCACTGCTCAATGCTGCCTGTTGTGGAACCATCTACATCCATTAAAGATGCAGCGCCCCCGGCAAAAGGGATGTTAGTAAATATGGAATAGTACTAGTATGAAAACTAAACACCTCCTCAATAGAATGAGTAATAGTACAATGATAAAGAAACATGAAATCAATAAGGGCCTCATCAATATTAAAGTACCAAGTTAGGAGAAAGAATAAATTTCAAGCAAGTTTCAATATTTTTAAGTTGGGAGATCTTTAGTACCGTACACCATCGTGCTTTTAGCACAGAGTTCGATCTCAGCCCGATCGGCTAAGCCATCTCACTTGAGACATCCACTCACAATACCACCATGTGCGCGACATGTCATCCGATCTTAGTCCGATCGCCTAAGCTGTCTCACCACAATGCTGTGTGGGTCGACGTCACCTCACATTCTGCTAGCAATCATCTCATCCTATTTACGGGGATTTATCTCAATACATCAATCTCATCCCATATTCGGGGAAAACTCTCACCACCTCACACGGGAATTTTACCCCTCACTCACTCCTACACTGGCATGTGTAGTTTCGGGGTTAGGTCATTTCAACCTACCCTTCCTTGGTGACTAAACGATACTCCCAAGGCATTTATTATTCAAAGAATTTACATCTCATTTCAATATCTTTTACACTTCTCTTCATTTCATTTGCACTAGTGGCCTCTATTGTAATATCATTCTTGGCACGTTGGCCGTGTTTCATATCTCATGCTCACTTCTTTTGCTTTCAAACACCATCAAGGATTATCAACAACAAGGCATTTCTATTCAAGACTTTAAGTACACATGTGAGCAAATAAGGGTCTTAGGCATAATGAGATTTCTTACACACTTCGACATGATAACTTTCATTAGAATCACTTCTTGAAGTCATAGCATTTTAACACACAACCCATACTTAGATCACATTCCCAAAGGATAACACAATAAGATAAAATCATTCAGAATAGTCAAATTTATAATGATCAACTCGGGTCTTACAAGAACATCATGGGATTCAAATCTAAGAGAGAAGTTTAGTAACCATACCTCGCCTTGAGCTTCCTTAAATTACTACAATGATTCAGAAATCTTATCCACTTCTATCTATTTGGAAATATAACAAAATTGAACACAAATTAGGAAGGAGTTCATGGTTCCAGCTCATTTGAGTATTTTATCAAGCACTAGGTGTGCACTAAGGTTTCAAGGTCCTCCTATGGTGGATTCCTTCATCCCACTACCCAAAGTCTACTCAATTGAGCTCAACAATCTTCCCACAAACCTTGATAGTACATGCATGCATAATGAACAACTCCCACACCCAAGAATTGCTTTTCTCATTACCTATTTTTAGTTAAATCCCGAAATTGAGGGCTAGGGAGTAGATTCTTACCTCTAGGATGAAGACCTAGTGAGTTTTCCTTATTAATCCTCCAAGCCTTGAGCAAGAATTGACGAACAGTTAGTTTAAGAACCCCCTCTCACTCTAGAGCACTTCCTTACTCTCAAAATATGAGATTTTTACTTTACAAATAGCCATTAACGTCTATATATCGAAATAGGGTCGGATTATAAAAACCAAAAAATGGACCATCCGAACACAGCTATGCGGTTGCAGAGTGGACCGCATAACAAATATGCGGTCCGCAAAATGGGCAGCAAAAGTGATGTCAAGAATTGGGCTATTCGGGTTAGGTCTGCGATCCGCAGACCAGCTCTGCGGTCGCATAATGCACCACAGAACTCCCCTCCGGAAATATTTATACTAGATCTGTGATGGATTATGCGGCCCGCGAAAGAATTATGTGGTCGTATATTAGACCGCAAAATGACCCTCCAAAATTGGCCATTTTTGTGTTGCACTCTGCGGCCAATCCGCGGCCCATAGATTGATTCTGCGGTCGCATAATGGACTGCACAAATGCCCTGCTCTGCCAAAAATTTTCTTCAACTCCCTAACGCACTATTTAACCCAAAAAGTCCGTACCGTGGCGAGATCTTCTGCTCTATAGGTGGTTCTAACAGGCAAGAAATGAGATGATTTACTAAGCCTATCAACTATAACCCAAATAGAATCATACATGCTCCACATACGAGGCATGCCTGTGATAAATTCCATATTCACTGCTTCCTACTTCCTTGTTGGGATCTCTATCTCCTGTAACAAACTTTTAAGCTTCGAGTGCTCAAACATTACCATCTGGCAGTTAGGACACTAGGCAACAAACTATGCTATGTCATGTTTAATTCTGTCCCACCAGTAAATCCACTTAAGATCATGGTACATCTTAGTAGAGCCTGTATGAATGGTGTACCCGGAATGATGTGCCTCTGCCATAATTTGTTTGTGTAACCCTGCGATGTCTGGAACACAAGGCCCATCTTTATATATGAGGACTCTGTCACTAGTAACTTTGTAAGGTGAATTTTTCTTTTTCCTGGCTACCTGACTGTACTCAATTAGAACTGGATCTTCATATTGCCTCGGTTTCACTTCAGTCACTAAACAAGTGGTAACTGTATTCTGAACTGCAATTCCTATATCTGATGGAGTTCATGAACTAACTCCCTTTTCTGAGGCTGCAACTAAGACAAACTCCCCATGGACTCACGATTGAGAGCATCGGCTATACCATTAGCTTTACCTGGATGATAAATAATGTCAATGCCGTAGTCCTTTAGAAGCTCTAACCACCTCTCTACCACAGGTTCAACTCCTTCTGCTTAAATATGTGCTGGAAGCTCTTATGATCTATATAGATATCAACATGAACTCCATAGAGATAGTACCTCCAAATCTTCAGTGCATGACTAATGGCTACTAGATCCAAGTCATTCGTAAGATAATTCTGCTCGTGCTTCTTTAATTGTCTGGAAACACAAAAAATTACCTTTTCGAGAAGCGTCACAGTAAATAACATAACCCTCAGATCCCTCTAGAAGTGTAAGAACCAGAGCTGTAATCAACCCATTCTTCAACTTCTAGAAACTCCGCTCACATTCATCTGACCACTAAAATTTGGATGCTTTCAGTGGCGCTACAAGGAAAAAAAATCCTTCTATGAACCTCCAGTAATACCCTGCCAAACTCAGAAAACTACGTACCTCAGTTGGCATTCTGGGCCAATTCTTCACTGCCTCTATCTTCTGACTATCTACTTTGATGCCCTCTGATGATACTATATGTCCAAGAATGCTACCGACGTCAACCAGAATTCGCACTTCGAGAATTTAACATACAACTTCTGGTCCCAAATGATACCCAACACTATGTGTAGATGCTCTACATGTTCTAATTCAGATTTGGAATAAACCAGAATATCATCAATAAACACTATCACAAATAGTCTAGATAAGGCCTAAACACGTTGTTCATAAGATCCATAAACACTGTTGGGGTATTAGTCACCTCGAGCGATATCACTAGAAACTCGTAATGACCGCACCTGGCTCTGAATGCTATCTTAGGTATGTCACACTCTCTGACTCTAACCTGATGGTAGCCTGATCTCAAGTCTATCTTCGAGAAGGACTTGGCACCCTGAAGCTGGTCGAAGAAGTCATCAATTTTGAGAAGGGGATATTTGTTCTTGATCGTGACCTTGTTCAGTTGTCTATAATCTGTGCACATACGTAAGGAGCCATCTTTCTTTTTCACAAATAAGACTAGTGCTTCCCAAGGAGATGTGCATGGTCTAATGAAACCCTTATCTAACAGATCTTTCAATAGCTCATTAAGTTCCTTTAATTCTGCTAGTGCCATCCCGTAAGAAGGAATAAATATTGGTTGCGTACCCAACACTATATCGATGGGAAAATCAATTTCCCGCTCGGGAGGATGACTTGGAAGCTCATTTGGAAATATGTCAGGGAACTCATTCACTACTAGAACTGATTCAAGAGTCGGCGTTCCCTTCTCTATGTCTCGAACATGAACTATATGCTATAAGTATCCCTTGGCGATCATCTTCCTCGCCTTAAGATATAAAATCAATCTACCTTTTGGTGATGCAGAAACACCTTTCCATTCTATAGCTGACCCTTCTAGAAAATTGAACTGGACCGGCTTTGCTCTATAATCAACATTAGCATAGCAAGAAGACAACCAATCCATACCAAGTATAACATCAAAGTCAACCATTTCTAACTCAATCAAGTCAGCTGTAGTACTACAGTCCCCAATCACAATAGTGCAACCATTTCTAACTCAATCAAGTCAGTTGTAGTACTACGGTCACCAATCACAATAGTGCAACCTCTAAAAACACGCCTAACTACTACTGAATCACCAACTAGGGTGGCTACCTCAAAAGGTTTAATGGCTTCTGGTTCTATCCCAAACGTATTAGCAACAAAGGGAGTAACATATGATAGTGTAGAACTAGGATCTATCAACATATACACATTATGAGAATTCACTGATAAAGTACCTGTAACCACATCTGGTGAAGCCTCCCTATCTTGACGACCAACAAGAGCGTAGGTGCAGTTCTAGGGACCGCCTGTAGTAGGAGCTCTGCCTCGGCCTCTACCACGGCCTGTTGGTGTCTGAGGAACTTGACCTTGTGGGCATGTTGGTGTTGAAGAAGCTCAACTAATCTCGCTGGCTGAGTTGCACCACTACCACCCCTAGACGAGCAATATGTCATAAAATGGCCTGACTCACCACAAACATAACATGCATCTATACCCAACTGGCATCGTCCCAAATGGCATCTACCACAATTAGAACACTTAGAGTAAAGTGAACCACCCTGACTAGAAACACCTCGATGCTGGGATCCTGAAGCCCGTGATGCCTGAGTAGCTCTAGACTGTGGGGGGTCAATCAGATACTCGGCCCCTGAAATCATGAAGTAATATGAGTTGCTGGCTGCCTAATAGTCTGATGTCTATTAGCACTAGATGTCTCACCAAACGAACCTGAAAATCTGCCTCTTTTGTTTGAGCTTCTATCTCTGTCAGCCTTCTGCGTATGTTTCCTTTCCTCAAGTGCTAAGGAAAATGCTTGAATACGTGCAATGTCCACACCCGACTGCATAAATATAATTATACACTCATTTACTATGTGAGGACCAAGTCCCGCTACATACTGTGTACCATGTCCTCCATGTTTGATACAACTGTAGGAGCAAACATCGCAAAAGAATTAAAGTGGAGGTTGTATTCTACAACACTCATACCCCCTGTCTCAATGTCAGGAACTGATCCAATCATGCTCTACGTGTCTTTAAACGTAAGTAATGGCAGAGGAATGCCTCTGAAGACTCCCGCCATGTAGCTGAAGCAGCATTTTCTCCCCTAGACATCTCCTAAGTGGTATACCAGCCAGCTGCTAGAGCATGTAATTTATATGCTTCAAATTCAACTGACTCTCTATCTGTGGCATACATAACTCTGAGGGCTGTGGCTACTCTGTCTAGAAAATCTTGGGGATCCTCTTATGTACTAGATCCCGTGAAAGGTGGAGGCTATAATATGAGGAAATCACAAATCCTAGAACCCGTATCGTCATCCTGAGGACCTGTATGCCACCGCCGTGCCTGAGTAGCTATAATGCTAGTCAAAAATCTGATGGCCTTCCTCATGTCATTGTACTGAGGAGCCGGAGGTGTGGTAGCTGGAGCACCCCTAATCTCTTCACGAACAGGCATAGTTTGTGAAGCTCACATGGAACCTCATGTCTAGACTCCTCATGCTCATCTAACTCAGGGGTACTCTGCTAGTACCCTGGCAGCAACGACCTTTCCCTTCTGGGCAGTTGTGAGTCTCTTCGGCGGCATCGTTACATATAAAACATTTCGTTAGAAGGCTGAATTCTTACAACATAGCTCTATCGCACGATCTAGAGATGAACGAAGTACAACCATCCTATAATGCCCTGTAGCCTCCTGTTCATAAGTATGGCATGCAACATACTCCTGAACAAGACTCTATCAGACACAGCCTGTAGACACCATAGTACTAAACTGCTATGATATTAAAACTGTCACGAACCAACATAGGGCCACGAGGGATAACCGACACTAAGTGCCGATCATCAATAAACCTGCTGATAATCTACTAATCATAAATATAAACTGATAAACTGAACAAGCATAAGCATAACTGATAAGAACTGTACAATCTGGAAAGCCGATAAGGTTAACACAAGCTGACATATGAAACTAACTGCACATGTGCATATCTACAGACCTCTCAGAGTGCTGAACTGAACAAGTACTGGACGAGATAGGGACCCGCCATACCCAAACTAGCTGAATGTACAAATACCAAAAGATAAATAACTCCAGGAGTAAGCGGAGTGACTCCAACAGTTGGTGGATGACCTACTGATGTGGCTTAAATGCTAATCTATCTATACTTGCGCGACATTAAAAACAATGCCCCAGAAGGGATCTGACTACGATATGTACAAGTATTTAAAGTATAAGTAAAGCATACTAAAGTATGACTGTAAGCTGGAAATATAAATATAAGCTGAAAACTAAACAAGAGTTTAAACTAGCAACTGATCTGGAACTGAACGGAAGTTTGAGCTGAAATTGTGTTGAAACTGAACTACTATCTGAACTAGTACCTTTCTGGCGTCATGGGATATATACCCCCAATTAGGTAACTGTACATCTGAACTAGCCTCATGGATAGTCATTCAATTCAAACTGTAGCTATATACACGAATATAATATGTCTGATTGGTGTTATGGGCTATATCCCTCAGCAGGTAAATATATAATCAATAGGCTCGGCTGGTGTTATGGGCTATCTCCCCCAGCATATAATCAATAGGACTCACTGGAGTTATGGGATATATCCCCCTATCATAATTAATGTAAGTATTTATGAGGCATACCACATGTGGCAGCATCAAATGGACTCAAGAGATCATGAAGGGAACCATAAACGGAATCACAAACGTAATCTGACGCTCGTCGTCCATAAGTTGGATGGAGGAGCCTATCCCCATATTAGGGAGAAACAGAGTGTGTACATGAGATACCAAGGCTTATTAATGCATTATAACCCCTCTAGAATCAATTTAGAACCAAAGAACTCTAAATTTGTCCAAGTCTTCGAATTTCCAAATATTTCGGCAGAGTTTCCCATAAAACCAGATGATCCCCAAAACAACCAGCAAGCACCAAAATATACACGGTAATGGATACCTAGACATGATTATAACATCAAATTAAAGGAGATCCAGTTATTTAAAATAGTGTGAAACGATCGACAAAATAAAATTATGAACGTAATATCGGCTCATAGTGGCTAACTTGTGACATGAAAGTCTATATATGATTTAGGAATAATATAAGCATCAACACATGATAATTAAGCTTATATAATCTTAAATGAAGCTATTAGGACCATATGGGGGTTAGGTATACATAAAAACATCAAAGGAATGGAACAAACGGAAGTCCGGATGGCATAGGCCAAATGGGCAATTCGCCCTTTTTGTTTTTATTGTGTTTTGAAGTTCCAACCTAAACTAGTTTCTTCCGTACTTCACATATGGAATTGAATACTATACAAGGATGCAATACATGCTGAAATTTCCCTTGAACAACTCTTAAAATATCAAGAAGAAAGGCTAGAACATAGCTAAACCAAATCATGCCGAAAATGAAACAAAAACCCTACATATCTCTTGTGTTCTTGCTTCCAAACCTTGTTCCCTTTGATCCAGAACCTTCATTATGCTTGTATAGATAAATAACAGAGTTACAAGCTTTCTTATCCTCTAAGATCTTTCTAAAACTCGCGTTATAAGGAGAAAGGAGGACGGTAATGTCTTACCTATGTCGTAAGGATTGTGTTGATGTGTTCGCTTCTTGATTTTGAGTTGCGGATGATGGACATGCTTCAAAACCCTAAGGAAATTCATGGATATCTATGGAAGATCTTCTTGTGCGTGAATTTGCTGTAAAATGAGGAAAAAGAAGAATACGTCTTCTATTTATAGTAAGGTTGAAAAGTCAATCACATGTGTGCTTCACCAGCCCTTCTTCCAACACTCATATCTCTTATTCCGGACATCGTATGAACAAACGGTCAAGAGAGTTGGAAACTACATTCCAAGACCTTACATTTGGTATATAATATTTCCTCAAAAGACCTCATATAGCACATGAAATTAATTCCTCAAACATCTTCGTTACAAGGCAAATCCTTAGTCGCTTTCTTCGCAACTTAAATCCGATTTTTCCCAAACTTTATATTCTATATCCAAACATCATATATAGTCATATTATGACTTTAAACTCATTTAAATGATGGTTAGCAAGTAATTTACACAATATATGACATCACAATAGTACGGGGTGTAACAAAAACTAGGAATCAAAGATAAAAATCAATCTCTTAAGTTTCAAACTTTCCAACTTCTCCAAACACGTATGAATCATGCCTAAACATGCCAGATTCTAACCAAAATTCACAAACAAGTTTCAAATCACTAGATGAACCCATTCCATGTCCCGAAACAATAACCCGACCCCGATATCACCAAAGTCAACTCCCCCTCAAACCTTTGAACTTTCCAAACCTCTAAATTTCCAACTTTCACACTTAGAGCTAAAACATCTTAGGAACTTCCAAATCCAAATTGGGACATATGCCTAAGTCCAAAATCACTATACGAACATATTGGAACCATCAAATAACTAATTAGAGGTCATCCATTTTAACGTCAAACCTTGGTCAACTCTTACAACTTAAGCCCCCAACAATGAAACTAAGTGTTCCAATTCAGTCCCAAACCTTCCCGAAACCAAACCAACCATCTCGCAAGTCATAAAGTAACAAATTGTCATGACCCAAAATCCCACCTTAAGGTCGTGATGGCACCTAGACGAACTTGCTAAGCAAGACAACTCACAATCCACAAATTAAGCGAGATTCCTTTATTTAACAGAGTTAATTAATAATAAAAGATAGAAATAATCTCAAAATAGGAACAATATCTGATATAACCAAAATACCAGACTAAACACGACCAATACAGTATAACCCCGTGACCAGGTGTCACAAGTACATGACAAACTACGAAAATAAGAGAACAAGTTTGAATACATAATAATTGTCTGAAATACGATAGACAGGGAATAAGTAAGGCACAGAGACTCGTGAACTGCGAAGTAGATCCATGAAATGCAGCTCACGCTAAGTCTCCATGTGGTCTCCTAAGCTCAATCAAGAAGCTCTGCTAGGACCCACCTGAGGATCTGCACAAAAAAGATGTGTAATTTATAGTTTGAGTACACCACAATCAGTACCCAATAAGTATTAAGTCTAACCTTGAAGAAGCAGTGGCGAGGCTAGATGCTTCCGAATACTTACCACACATGCATAATAACAGAATTAAGAATTGAAACAATGGAAAATATCATGAATAACAAGAATCGCCGATATCTACAGTTGAAAGGTATTAAGTATGCTTTTCCAGTACAAAAATAATCATAACACTGCTCAAATTTAGTAATAAAAGATAGCATGCTCCATCCAACGAGCCGAGACTCCTAACTAGCATATAAGAATGTCAAGTAACAATTAACAGTTAAATGAATACTTCTAAATGAGTCAATAATATGAATGTATGCTCAAACAGGTACAAAATTCATTACCCCGATACACAATCCATGTATCAAATAACCCGATACAAAATTCATGTATCGACCCGGTACAAAATCTATGTATCGACTACGCTCATAGGGCCCAAAGTAACATGAGTTATCACCTGATTCCGGAGGGACGGATCCAAATCCAAGCGCAAGAGGGGCATAACGTCATCCCTCATAAATCAGTATCCGATTATTATGTCAAATGTGCCATAAGTGTATCTCATCTGCACGCTTCACCTTTCTTGCCAAAATCCTCAGTCCACATCGAGTATCCTTATTAAAAATGTATGCATATGCTCAAGAAATACAGAAAAAGTTTCACAAGGACTTAATAAAATCATACGGGTATGTGCTCATGGAATTTCTATGTGACTACGGACAATTTAAGCAATTGATCATATCAAGGATAAGTTCCCATGCCTTCAAAATTAATCATAAGCCTGGGCATGATTTCTAACATGAACAAGAGAGCAAACGTAGTCACATAAGTCAAATAAATCATGAAACGAATGAGCACATTGTCAAGACAAAGCATAAAATATTTTAATTCTACCCCCGGTCATGATATAAACTCGGTAAATTCATATACGCTCGCCACCACATATATACACCACCCCAATATCTTAGACACATACCAAACAAGTCAATTCCTAGGGGTTTCCCTCTTAACAAGGTTAGACAAGAGACTTACCTCCATCCGGTAGCCTAAGAATTACCAAAATGCAAATTCCTCAAAAATCCAACTCCAAACCTCTCGAGTCTAGTCAAATACAACCCAATAACGTCAAACAAAGCAATAGAAATTGAACCAAAAAATAAAGTTGAATCTTTAATCAAATACACAAAGTCAACCAAAAAGACATCCCGAGCCCGCCTCCCGGAACCCAACAAAACTAACAAATACCGAATACCTATTCCGATACGAGCCCAAATATAAAAGTTTCATCCAAAATTGACTCTAAATGGGTGTTCAAATCTCAATTATTTGCTTTCAAAAGGTTTTGCCAAAAAACCCCCAAATTTACCTTTCTAATCGCATAGTATATGTGTAATAATCCATGGGGAAATAAGATCTAATATCAAATCAAGTAGAGTATACTTAACCTCCAAAGTATGGTGAAAATCCCTCAAAAAGTCGCTCTTTGCAGATCTCCAAATAATGAAAAAGAGCTAACCCTTCGAATTTAAAAAATGTCCAGCGATCTCCGCATCTGTAGATAAATACCTCGCATCCGCGAGCCCGCAAGTGCGGTCAAAACTGCGCATCTGCACCCTGTGCTCAGCCGACCAAACCTCGTAGGTGCGGAACATCTTTGCAAAAGTAGCCTCCACATCAATGGACCTTCATCGCAGAAGTGGCCTTCGCAAAAGAGGCCAAACATTGAAAAGCGACCACTGGCTAATGAAGCCCCACTTTGCATCTACGCACCCTTTTCTCACAGGTGCGACTTCGTACCTGAGCACCTTATCTCCACGGGTGCGATAAACCAGCACCAGACGTGCCAACAATTTTCCAAATGGTTCAAAACTAATCCGAAACACACTCGAGCCATTTGGGACCTCGTCCAAACTTACCAACAAGTCCTAATACATCACCCAAACCTATCCAAAGGCTCAAGACACCGTAATTAACATCGAAACCACAAATCGTCGGCCAAGATCAAACTCTTAAGTTCATAAACTTCCAATTTCTAACCAAACATCTGATTCAAGCCTAATCAATATGGAATGAACCCAAACTTTGCGCATACGCCCAAAATGATAAAGCAGACCTATTCCAAGTCCCAAAACTACAATCGAACTATACATAACCAACGTTGGTAACCCCGACATAACAAACATCACAGTGTTAGCGTGACAATCAAGAATAACATGATACGAAGATAACTAGTCCATACCAAAAATACATCCAAATCCACCATACTAAGCAACATGAGACCCACACTAGTGTCATAGCCCCCAGTGGTAACCAAATAAGATCGATATATCTGATCTACCATAATAGAGTCACCAACAGGTGTAGATACATGAATAAGAATATCAAGAGAGCTAGGGGAAAAATCGAAATACAATGCAAAGTACGATGACACATAGGAATACATAGAACCGGGATCAAATAAAACTGATATATCTCTATGACAGACCAAAACAATACCTGCAATAACTAGATCGGAAGCTTCCTCCTTGGGCACCCAGAAATGCATAACATCGAGCCTGACCTCTACTGACTAACCTCCGCCTTTGTGACGTCCCTTGACTGCCTGAGCTTCCCCTCTAGCTGGTGGAGCTAGTGGTGTAACAATTGTAACTAGAGTCACTGCCTGAGAACCCTGCGGTGCTATGCCTCCACCACGCCTAGGGAAATCCTTCTTGATATGCCCAACCTCTTCACACTCAAAACAACCTCGAGCTGAGAATGACTGCTAAATCTGAGGTTGTCTCTGATAACCTGAGTACCCACTGGAAGAACCCTGGGTTGAAGGAGCACGGTAGGAACTCTGTGCTGGTAATGCACTAAATGAAGACTGAACTGGAGCACCATGAGTGGGAAGATAAGTTAAAGGAGCTGTCCTACTAGGATGGCCGAACAATGCACTGGGGAGTTAAGGAAAATTTTTGGCAGAAGAGGGCATTTCTGCTGCCATTATGCGGTCGCAGAATCACTCTGCGGACCACTTAATAGCCGCAGAGTGAAGCAGATGCCATGCAAGATTTGGAGGAAGTTTGCGGTATATTATGCGACCGCAGAACAGGTCTCCAGGCTACATAATCACCGCAGGCCCAGGCAGGCGACATAAGCTTTGGGGGCCAAATTGTGCGGCCGATATGCGGACCGCATATCCATTGCGCGGTCGCATATGCGACCGCATATCCTGTTCCGGAGCCTCATTTTTGGGTTTTCATAACCCGACCCTACAACATTCAATAGATGATTTGTACCATCCTTTGAGTAAAAATCTGATATTTTGAGGGTTAGAGAGTGCCCTAGAGTGGGAAAGAGTTCTTCCACAATTTGTTCTTCAATTCTTGCTCAATTCTTGGATGATTAACAAGGAAAACTCACTAGGTCTTCATTCTAGAGGTAAGATTCTACACCGTAACCCTTCATTTCGAAAGTTAACTAAAAATGGGTAATTAGTAAGATAATTCTTGGGTATGGGAGTTGGTTATTTTGCATGCATGTGTTACAAGGGGTGCATGAAGATTGTTGAGCTAAAAATGGTAAAGAATGGGTTGTGGGATGATGGAATCCTCCATAAAAGAACCTTGAAACCTTAATGCACACCTAGTGTTTGATAAAAAACTCAAATGAGCTAGAACTATGATCATCCTCCTAATTTTGGTTCAATTTGTTATATTTCTAAAATAGATTGAAGTTGCTAAGAATTCCGGAATAATTTAGAGTGTAAGGAAGCTCAATTGAGGTATGTTGGCTAAACTCTTCTTTAGGAATTGGAACCCTCATTACACTTGTAAGTTCCAAGATGTTTACTACAAATCGAGTATTCCGAATAAGTTTTGTGACAAAGATATATGTTCAATTCGTGTTTGAAATGATGTTATCATGTTGTATTATAAATTGAGGATGCGTTCCAATCTATGGATTTTGTATCTACATGTTATAATTCCAAGACGTGATTTATGTGAAAACTATTGTGCTAAATTGTGTAGAGATGATTGTGATTGGGATTACACCTCCACCCGCATACATTGGGGTGAGGCGGCAAGGCCGCTTTGTGTACGATTATGGTATTGTTGTTGCACCACCACCCGCATATATATATATTATGGTATTGTTGTTGCACCACCACCTGCATATATATATATATATTGGGGTGAGGCGGCATGGTCGCTTTGTATAGGTATTGGTATCGTTGATGCATTTCCACCCGCATATATTGGGGTTGAGGCGGCATGGATGCTTTGTGTAGGTTTTTGGTACTGTAGTTATACCTCCACCTAGTGTTTATGTGAAAACTATGGGTTGTGGGATGATGGAATCCTCCATAAAAGAAACTTGAAACCTTAATGCACACCTAGTGTTTGATAAAAAACTCAAATGAGCTAGAACTATGATCATCCTCCTAATTTTGGTTCAATTTGTTATATTTCTAAAATAGATTGAAGTTGCTAAGAATTCCGGAATAATTTAGAGTGTAAGGAAGCTCAATTGAGGTATGTTGGCTAAACTCTTCTTTAGGAATTGGAACCCTCATTACACTTGTAAGTTCCAAAATGTTTACTACAAATCGAGTATTCCGAATAAGTTTTGTGACAAAGATATATGTTCAATTCGTGTTTCAAATGATGTTATCATGCTGTATTATAAATTGAGGATGCGTTCCAATCTATGGATTGTGTATCTACATGTTATAATTCCAAGACGTGATTTATGTGAAAACTATTGTGCTAAATTGTGTAGAGATGATTGTGATTGGGATTACACCTCCACCCGCATACATTGGGGTGAGGTGGCAAGGCCGATTTGTGTACGATTATGGTATTGTTGTTGCACCACCACCTGCATATATATATATATATTGGGGTGAGGCGGCATGGTCGCTTTGTATAGGTATTGGTATCGTTGATGCATTTCCACCCGCATATATTGGGGTGAGGCGGCATGGCTGCTTTGTGTAGGTTTTTGGTACTGTAGTTATACCTCCACCCACATACATTGGGGTGAGGCGGTAGGGCCGCTTGAGTAGAGTTTTGGTATTGTGCTTACACCTCCACCTGCATACATTGGGGTGAGGCGGCGGGGCCGCTTTGTGTGAAAATGATTATAGAGGATCTCATCTTAAATTCTATAAATGTTATTGCTAGCTCTTGATAAGATTGATTTGGCTTAAATGTCTATCTATGCTATTCTATTATCGCCCTGAATCATCATATTCATATTGTATTTCCAAATTCTTAAATTAGTGTTTGGTTTTCATATTAGTACTATTTGACATGTACTAACGTCCCTTTTGCTGGGGGTGTTGCATCGTTATTGGATGCAGGTGGTTCCACATCGGAGGATATTGACCAGTGATAGCGGTGCTCATTCTTCCTAGCTGACTTGGTGAGCCCCATCTCATTCCGGGGTTGTGCATCTTTTGTTTCATATGTGTTATCGTGTTTTGAGGTATAGCCGGAGCCTTGTTGTCGGCACTATCATTATACTCTTTGGTATTTTTAGAGGCTATGTAGACTTAGTGAGGTTTGTATATGGGTGTTGGGAATGTTAAACAAGTTGTGTTGTGATTAAATCACGTGTTCCACTTTGAACCATGAAGGTGTGTGTTTTGAGACTTATTAAATGAAGTAACTAATGGTAATGAATTGGTATTGTAGACATGATCACCTTATTGTCTAATTAATAAAAATATGTATTATGTTTATTCATGGATGTCTTTGGGTAGAAGGAAACCTAACAGGCTTGCTCGGCCAGGTTCACTCGGTTGAGCGCCGGTCGCGCACCCCGATTTTGGGGCATGACACTGGGACCCTATTTCATTCAAAAATCACATCATTCTCGCATCGCATACGCGAGCATCATTCAAGCCACTACAATGCATCTTTCCCAAGTCAAGCAGAAACATAGTACACACCTCGTTAACTCTCTTGATCAAAGATGCGACACAACGTGGAATTATCTTCTAACAATAAACTAGGGCATATTTTAAGGACGGACATCGAGCTATCCAATGGCAATCGCCGGCATGTCCCTAAGTATCATTCATCTTATGTCCCATTGACATGGGGTGTGTAGGTAATCCGAACTCTCATGGTCAGAATAAACCCAGTGTCATAACAGCATAATGTTGGGGCAATTTTCAAAATAAAAAATAAAAAATAAAAAATCAAATCATCCCATCGCTTCGTTGAACTACAACCAGCCTGATGTCACGACCCCAGTTTTCCTCCGTAGGATGTCGTGATAGCACCTAGTCTCTAAGAATAGGTAAGCCTAACAATTTGCGGAATAACTGAATATAAAATTGAACTCAAATCTCAACATATGAAATATAAACAAGAACTGCGATTTAAATAATTACAACTCCCAAAACTCGGTAGAAATAAGTCACAAGGTTCTAAGAGAAAATACTAAGTGTCTCTATACATCAGAGTCTAAAGAGAATAAGGAAAACAACATAATAAGGATAGAGGGGGACTCCGAAGTCTACGGACGCTAGCAGATATACCTTGAAGTCTCCACGTATGGTCCAGCTCATGGTATCTGGTATGGTAGGAAGAATCTGTATATGCACAAAATGATCTGCAGAAGTGTAGTATGAGTACACCACAACGGTACCCCAGTAAGTGCCAAGCCTAACCTCGGTAAAGTAGTGACGAGGTCAGGTCAGGGCCCTACTAGAATAAAAGGTAATGAGGTAGAAAATATAATAATACAATAAAGTGACTGAGAAATGAAAAACGAGAAATTTCAGAAAGGTAACAACATAGCAAATATAGGTAAGGTAAACAACAAGGGCGCTCCCTAGGTACCGCCTCGTAGTCCCAAATGTAAATACACAATAGGGGGATCTCCCGAGGTACCATCTCGTAGTCCCAAAAGTAAATATACAACTGGGGGATCTCCCGAGGTACCGCCTCGTAGTCCCAAAAGTAAATATGCAATAGGGGATCTCCCAAGGTACCGCCTCGTAGTCTCAAAAGTAAATACACGACAGGGGGAGCTCATGAGGTACCGCCTTGTAGTCCCAAAAGTAAATACATAACTTATAACCTATGGAACAACAAATTTTACAGCAAGGAATCATACAGTTAAAGACTAAATGCAAGATCACGGAAGCAAGTAATTCAACTAAGCATGTTTCATAAATTGCAAGTAAGAGTTAAGACACGTAGACATGTGATACTAGGCTAAACATGATAACTACACATGCTAAGGCAACTTAGTTAAGGAATTTAAAAGAAAAGTACTCAGCAAGAACCGGAATTTCCACATTTAGCCCATGTACGCACTCGTCACCTCGCGTACACGGCACTTACATATCACAAATTGTTATAACAATACCAAATCCTAAGGGGGTTTCCCCCACACAAGGTCAGACAAGTCACTTACCTCAGATCTTGCTCAATCATCGATAAAAATGCCTTTTCCTCGACTTTCCGACTCTGAACGGCCCAAATCTATCCAAAAGCAATTACATACCATGAATACAACTACAAGAAACTAATTTAAATAATAAATCTACGACTTTAGTAAAGAATCAAAATTCGCCCCAAAAGGTCGACCCGGTATCACGTCTCGGAATCGGCTAAAAGTCATAAATTATGAACACCCATTCGATATAGAGTGCACCCATACCAAAATTACTCAAATACGATACACAATTCTCGATCAAAACCTCAAAATTTGGCCTAAGGATGTTTCCACCCTTTTCACAAATTTCACAACCCAAATCCTTAATTAATGGAAGAATAAATGATATCTTAGTGGAAATTAATCAAAAACAAGTCAAGAATCCTTACCCAAATGGTTCCTCTGAAAAACCCTCGAAATTTCGCCTCAATCTGAGCTCTATATCTCAAATTATGAAGAAAATGGCAAACCTTCGATTTAATATAATCTGCCCAAGATTTTCGCACCTGCGGCCAATTCACCGCACCTGCGGAACCGCTTTTGCGGTAAAAAACTCCACTTCTATGAAATCACTTAAGTCCCCCAGGGCCCGCACTTGAACTCCAGGTTCCGCACCTGCGGACGCATTTCTGCGACCCTTGATCCGCTTCTGCGGAAACAGCCTTCGCCTCACCACTCTGCATCTGCGGAGCCCTTCTTGCACATGCGGGCTCGCAGATGCGAATTTCCCTCCGCACCTGCGTCCACCCCAGGCCAGCCCCAGCTCCACATCTACACAATCCCAGCTGCACCTGTGGCCAACCCTAGGCTTAGTGCATTGCTGAGACTTAGATCACACGAGAAGAGTCCTAGCCTTAGCAATGCACTAAGTCCCATTTTTTATCCGTTAATCATCCAAAATCAACCCGAGGCCCTCGGGACCTCAACCAAACATACCAACAAGTCCTAAAACATCATATAAACTTAGTCAAGCCTTTAAATCACATCAAACAATGCTAAAAATACAAATTGTACATTGATTCAAGCCTAATGAACTTTAAAACTTCAAACTTCTACATCCGACGCCGAAACCTATCAAATCAAGTCCGATTGACCTCAAATTTTGCACACAAGTCATAATTGACATTAGGCCCTACTCAAACTTCCAGAATCGGAATCCGACCCCGATATCAAAAAGTTCACTCCCGGTCAAACTTTCCAAAAATCATCCAATTTTCTAACTTTCGCCAATTGACGCTAAAATGACCTATAGACCTCCAATTCAATATCCGAATACGCTCCTAGGACCAAAATCACCCTACAAAGCTATTGGAACCGTCAAAACTCCATTCCGGATTCATCTTCATAAAATTCAAGCTATGATAAAAAACTAGAACTTAAACTCCCAATTTAGGGACTATGTGTCCCATACCACTCCGAAACCAAAAAAAATCCTCCCGGCAAGTCACGTAACCCAAAAATGAAATAGAGGGAGAAATAATTAGGGGTTCGAGGATAATACTTTCAAAACAACCGGCCGAGTCATTACACATGATTCTCGTTATATTCGATATATGTAGGAAACTCAACATCGAGTCCGACCGTACCCATATCAAAATCCGTTCAACCAATCCACCTATCATCTAACATCCATGTCCCAGTGTTACCATAGTACAACACTGGGGCAATCTTGGAAGCAATGTCGAGATCACAGGAACCTTTTCATCCTCGAACATTTGTCTTCCCTCCCATGAGACTACGATTCATAAGTGGCACTCAATCTTCCAAAACTACACGTGACCTGATTCTCATGCAACCTGAGATATATAGGCAACTCAAATACCTAAGTTCGGTGTAATGACCCAATTGGTCGTTTTGTGTATTTGAGCCCCATTTCCCCTTTTAATGCTTCACACATGTGTATTCATTGTTTTATGACTTGCGGGTTGATTACTTTTGTTCTGAGAAGGTTTTGGGTTGATTTAGAAGAGTAAGTTGATTATATAGACCAAAGTTTGGCTTTTATGAAAATGACCTCGGAACGGTGTTTTGATGGCTCCGATATGTTCGTATCGTGATTTATGACATGCGGTTTAGAAAATATCCCAAATTTGACCATAGGTTGAATTTTTGGCTAACGGGTTTGGAATTTTGTTTTGGGACTTGGAATAGGTCCAATTTTCTATTTGGATCTTGTCTGCAAAATTTGGTGTTATTTGGAGTTGATTTGATAAGATTCGGACACTTAGTTGCAATTCTAGAGGTTCTTGAACTTTTCTTTGAAATTCATGCGTTTTGATGTCCGATTCATAGTTCTAGATACTATTTTTGGGTTTTGATCGTGCGAGCAATTTCGTATAATATTTTAGACTTGTATGGATGTTTGGTTTGGAGCCCTGAGGGCTCGGGTGAGTTTCAGACATATTTCGGAATGGTTTTGGACTGAAACATGTTGCTGGTGTGCTAGTTTCTCAGATGTTGCAATTGCGACACCATCATCACAATTGTAATCCTAGCAGGGGGGTCTGAGGTGCTGTATTTGCGATGCCTGGGTCGCAATTGCAAAGTGGTAGCTGGGCGGGGTAGGTTTGCATTTACGATGTTTTTGTCGCATTTGTGAGGGAAGCAAGCTTCGCATTCTGAACCTTCCAACCCTCTTTGTACTTGTTGTTCATGATCTTCACTATTTGTAACCTCCGAGGTAACATGTTTAACTTACTTTATATACTTTCAAATATGATCTCATTTTGAGTCCTACATTAGTTTGCTTACGATGCACTTTTACGTACGAAAATATAGGGTGCAACATCATTCCCCCCTTGGGAACATTCGTCCTCGAATGTTTACTCTTAGAGACTTTGAAACATTTTTCCACAGTCTCCTCCATACACTAGACCTAAACCAACCTGCACGCAGCCAGAAAACATATTATGCATGCCACACACAGACAATGTCGATAAATAGCAACACTTTGCCTCAAACGGCCATAAATCATAAATACTGCCGTTGTTAAATTTACTGTCACATGCTCTATTTGATGTCGTTAGCACATGTTCTACCTTTTATTGTTATATTTGCTCCTATATGCTTTAGTTTAAGTTGTTACCTCTCTTATTGTCTTGTTTTCTCTTTTATTGTTGAATTACTCTTGCTTAAATTTATCAATTCATGGGAATATCTTCTTGTTGAGTTATTGATGTTGAAGTTGTGGAAGCTATTATGACATTTAGGTGGAATTGTTAATTGTTAAGATATCCTTCCTTGTTGAGTATTTCTCATTCAATTTTGTTATCATTGAGATTCTTGTTCATGTAGTAGTTGAGCCGTGGGATATACGTTATGGTAACATTGGTATTGTTGATTCTCGCAAGTTGTAGCATATGGGCACTTGTGGTGCGAGTTGTTATTGTGTTTTGATATTGATGTACATGCAGCGGTATAAGTTTATGGGTTGATGTGCATGCGGCGACATAAGGTGGGATTTATGTACGTGTTGCTAGTAAGGTAATTACTTGAAGCCACGCGGTGACATAAGGAGGGCTAAAGCGCGTGTAGCTATTTCGGGATTTGTTTTTCAAAAATATCTAAATGTAAGGCTCACGTGGCGATATAAGGTAAGATTGTGATTTGTGAAATGAGGTTATAAGGTGTGGTACCTCGGTTGTGATTCTTGTTGTACTTTCTATGCTAAAAAGGCTTGTTGGTTGAACAGTTCTTGTTGTTTTCTTCATTGTCTTACTTGTATTTGTCCGTATTTGGTTACTTGTTGTTCTCATCATGTGTTCACTTCTCGTTGCCTTTCTTGCCTTAAATACGGTTATTAGTCTACATTATTGTACTGGTTGTTATCATTCATTCCTCGTTTTCTGTTATTGGTCTATATTATACTTTGTTCTATTTATCGTGTCCTAGTAGGTGTCTTGACCTGGCCTCGTTACTACTCTACCGAGGTTAGGCTTGATGCTTATTGGGGTACCGTTGTGGGATACTTATGCTATGTTTCTGCATATGTTTTTGCAGATCCAGGTACATCTACTTGTGTCGGACGCCCATGATCGCTCTGCTATTTTCGGAGACTTCAATATATGGGTCTACAGAGCAATGTTAGAGCGGTAGAAGAAATAAGTTCGGATTCACAGAAGTTCTCCTCGGGATGGGTGTATCTGTTGGAGATACTATTGAGTGCATGAGGAGAGTATAAATTAGCTTATAGGTATTGAGGCAATGTGGTCTTGCGGATTTGGGGTCACTCGGGATGAGTGTTGATTGAGGTGCATTGTGTGCTGGAAAGGAGGGGTATTAATTCTTAAGGTAAGTCAAAAGAAAACTGAGGAATTGAGTTAGTTTAGCAGTGGTTTTGGATAAGCATGGTAAAGGAAACGGTCGGTTCCTTTGGTGCGATAAGGCTATACCAATGTTTCGTGGCTATACTTGCGGGCTTTGAAGTTGAAATGACATGGCCGGTCATTTTGAGTATTTTAGCCCTGTTCCACTATTTATTTCCTCCTATATGTTATATTGTGGTTATGTGACTTGCCGGGGTAGTTGGTTTGGGTTTTGGATGAGTTTCAGAGTTGTTGGGACACTTAGTCCTAAAGTTGGAAGCTTACGTTGAAAGAGTTGATCGGAGTTTGACTTTTGTGTAGATAACTCCAGAATGGATTTTTAATGGTTCTGATAGCTTCGTATGGTTATTTTGGACTTAGGCGTATGTTCGAATATTGATTTGGAGGTCCGTATGTCGTTTTGGCTTGAATTGGCAAAAGTTAGAAAGTTGAAGGTTTGGAAGGTTGAGAAGTTTGACCAATAGTTGACTTTATTAATATCAGGGCTGGATTCTGATTTCGGAAGTTGGAACGGTCTGTTGTGTTATTTATTACTTGTGTGCAATATTTGAGGTCAATCGGAGTTGGTTTGGTATGAATCGGTATTAGTTTTGGAAGTTGAAAATTCATGGATTCAATAGGTTTTAATTTGGTTGCGATTTGTAGATTTGATGTTGTTTGATGTGATTTTAGGCCTTGAGTAGGTCCGTTATGTGATTTGGGACTTGATGGTATGTGTGGATAGGGTCCCGAGGGTCCCGGATGTGGTTCAGATTGAATCCGGAATCATTTTGGACTTGGAAGAATTTTTGCCCAGCTGAGGTTCTGGTACAATTGTACCTGGGCTCGTTGGGCCATAGGTGCGGCACCGTAGAAGCGGCCTGTGAGCCGCAGAAGCGAGGTTTGGGCTGGCAAGCTGTGACCGCAGATGAGGTTGGTTTTTCGCAGAATAGAACGCGCAGAAGTGGCTTGGTTTTGCAGAAGCACAAGCGCAGATGGCTTATGTGAGAGCCGCATCTGCGATGGCTTTTCTGTAGATGCGAAGTCACATAAGCAACCAAGTATCCGCAGAAGCGGTATGTTGGGCAGAAAAGAGGCAGATCGAGGGTTTTGTTCCAACTTTAATCTTTTGAGTTAGAGGCATCAATTTTGGGTGATTTTGGAAGCGATTTTTAAGAAGTTGATTGGGGTTAGTATTTTTGACTCGGATTTGATTATTATACATGAATCCATCATTGTTTTTATCTTTTAGTTAGTGATTTGAATTGGAAAAATTGGAAAATTTTGTGAAACTTTCCTAAGCTATAATTTGAGGATTTGAAGGTCGATTTGAGGTCGGAATTGAATAATTTTAGTATGGTTGGACTCGTTATCGAATGGGTGTTCAAATTTTATAAATTTGGTCGGGTTCCGAGACGCGAGCCCGGGGTTGACTTATTGAATTGACTTTTTGATTTTCTTTAAAGATTGCAACTTTATTATCCGAAATAGATTCCTTTGGTTTGTATTTATGGTATAAAGATATTTTGGCTAAATTTGAGCCGTCCGAAGTTGAATATTCGAGAAAAAGGCTTACTAGTGGATTGAGTTAGCTTGTTTGAGGTAAGTATCTTGCCTAACTTTGTGTGGGGGAAACTACCCCTTAGGATTTGGGTTGATTGTTCTAATTTTAATATGTGAAGGCCATGTACGCAAGGTGACGAGTGGTACATAGGCTGTATATGGTATTTGACCGGTTTAGGCTAGTTAAACTCTTTTCATGCCTTTAATTGAATTGTTATAGCATGTTATATATTTCACTGTTAATTTACCTTTACATGTATTAATCTACCCTCACATGCTTTATTTATCATTTTTAACACTTGTTCCACCTCTTACTTGTTATTTGTTCTTATATGCTTTAGTTGAAGTTATTGTCTTCCTTATTGTCTTGTTACTTTTAATTGTTGGATTATTTACTTGAAGTTGTTGATTTCATGGAATAGCTTCTTGTTGATTTATTAGTGTTGAAGTTGTAAAAGTCGTGATCACATTGAGGCAAAGTTATTATTTGTTGAAATACCATTCTTGTTGAGCTATTCACGTTAAGTTTGCTATTATTGAGATTCGTGTACATATTGTGATTGAGCCTTGGGCTATTTGTTGTGGAAACATTGATATTGTTGATTCTTTTGGCAAGTTGTAACATTTGGGCACTTGAGGTGCGAGTTGTGATGTGTTGTGATATTGATACGCATGCGGTGGTATAAGGCTAGGGGTTGATACGCATGTGGTGAGATAAGGTGGGCTTGATATGTGTGTTGCTGCTAGGGGAACTACTTGAATCCATGCAATGTGATAAGGTGGGCTAAAACACGGGTAGCAATTTCGGGAAAATTATTTTCAAAACTAAATGTAAGGCTCCCGCGGTGATATAAAGAAAGATTGTGATTTATGATTGTGAAATGAGATTACGAAGCGGTACCTCGGTTGTGATTCTTGTTGTTATCTCTCATTTACCACATTTTTATTTGTCCGCATTGTTTACTTGGTGTTCTTATTATGTGTTCCTTCCTTGTTGGCTTTATTTCTTTAAATTCAGTTGTAGTTTATCTTGTTGGATTTCTTTATTGCCTCATTTTCCTTGTTTCCATTATTATACTCTACTATACTTGTTCAACTTCTTATCTAATCCTAGTAGGTGTCTTGACCTGGCCTCGTTACTACTCTACCGAGGTTAGGCTTGATACTTACTGGGTGTTGTGGTGTACTCATACTACGCTTCTGTATATTTTTTGTGCAGATCCAAGTACCTCATATCAAGCTAGGCATCAGTGATTTGGCTATACATCTTGGAGACTTCAAGGTATACCTGCTCGGCATCCGCATGCCTCAGAGTCACCCTCAGTCCTTGTTTACCTATTGCTCACTCTTTAGTTAGATAATGGTGTATTAGGGATTTTGTGGTATATTCTTGTCGAGCTTTAGACTCAGTCTCACCAAATTTTGGGAGTTATTGTTAGCGATATTGTTGAGTTTTCTGTGATAGCTAGATGGTTTAAATTTGAAGTTCTATTATTATTTTCGTTATTTCTCCATGCATTTTAGGCTTCCCTAGTCTTACAAACTAGGTGCCATCATGACATCATTTGGTGGGGAATTGGAATCATGATAAGTTGGTATCAGAGCTCTAGGTCATAGGTATTACGAGTCAAAAGTAGGGTTAGTAGAGTCTTTCGGATCGGTACGGAGACGTCTGTACTTATCTTCGAGAGACTATGAAATTGTTAGGAAACTTCACTTCTTTGATTCCTTATCATGCGAATTTGTTGACTTCGAAATTCTGAATCTTTGTCTTTCTATTCTCTCACAGATATTGAGGACACACATCGCTAGATTCGACGATCAGACACTTGCAGCCCCTGCTAGAGCCTCGAGAGTGCTGGGCGGGGCCGGGGGCCGATGAGGGGTATGTGGTGCAACTAGAGCACCTACCCGAGCTGTGATAGAGGAGCCTGTAGTAGCTCCAATTGGGGGGCAGGCACCTGAGGTGCCTGTTGCCACCCCTGCACTTTAAGAGACCCTTGCACATTTGTTAAGCATGTTTGGTACTCTAGCTCAGGCGGGGTTGATTCCACTTGCACCAGCCACATCTCAAGCTGGAGGAGGAGCTCAGACTCCTGCGACCCGTACTCTAGAGCAACGGGTCCATGTTTACTAGGCCCCAAAGGTTATGCCAGCGCATCCTATTATTCCAGTTCAGCCTGAGGTTAGGGCAGTGACATCTGAGGAGGAGCAACTTAGACTTGAGAGGTTCAAGAATTATCATCCTCCTACTTTCAGGGGCCTAGCAAAATAGGATGCACAAGGTTTTATAGAGAAGTGCCACCTTATTCTCCGCACCATGGGTATCGTGGAAACGAGCAGGGTTTACCTTTACTACATTCCAGCTATCAGGAGCAGCGTATCAGTAGTGGCGGGCTTACGAGGAGGATAGCCTAGCCGATGCAGCTTCACTCACATGGACTCAGTTTTTAGAGATGTTCTTGAGAGAGTTTGTTCCCTATAGCCTTCGGGATGCATGGAACACGGAGATTGAGTAGCTGCGCCAGGGTACTATGACAGTGTCAGAGTATGCTGTCAGATTCAATGAGTTGTCCAGACATGCACCTACCTTGGTTTCTAAAGTCAAAGAGTGAGTCCGTCAATTCATTGAGGGGCTCAACTATGGTATTATATTCAGCATGGATCGAGAGTTAGAGACAGATACCCCATATCAGTAAGTGGTAGAGATCGCATAGAGGTTGGAGGGTATTCAGGGTCGTGAGAGAGAGGACAAGGAGGCCAAGAGGCCTCGAGATTCTAGCGGATATAGTGGTATCCGCTCCCAAATTACAGACCGTCATGGTAGAGGCTATGTGTTCCATCCAGTTCATTCAGAACTTCCAGCTTCTAGTGGTGCTCTAACTATTTCCAGGTCTCAGGTTGGCCATTATGCACCGCCACTATCTAATGCACCTCCTGCACGGGGTGCTTTCAGCGGTTAGTCCAACAGACCAGGCACGAGCTAGTTTCAGTAGCCACGCCTAGCGAGAGCTTGCTTTGAGTGTGGTGATACCCGTCATATTGTGAGGGACTGCCCCAAACTCAGGAAGGGTGCACCTCTACAGACTACTCAAGCTCCACGTATTCCTCCAGGTCCACAGACTTCCCAGGCCGTGGTTGCTGCTCTAGTTGCTGCTCTACCTGCACAACCAACTAGAGCTGGAGGTCAGGTGGGTAGGGGTCGCCCTAGAGGGGGAGGCCAGGCCAGATACTATGCTTTTCTGGGTAGGACAAAGGTGGTCGCATCAGACGCAGTTATTACATGTATTGTTCCAGTTTGTCATAGAGATACACCAGTCTTATTTGATCCAGGCTCAACTTATTCATATGTATCATCGTACTTTGCTCCATATTTGGGTATATCTCGTGATTCTTTGAGTTCTCCTATATATGTGTCCATGCTGTGGGAGATTCTATTGTTGTGGACTGTGTGTATCGGTCGTGTTTAGTTATTATTGGTGGTTTTGAGGCCAGTGTTGATCTATTGTTACTCGGTATAGTAGACTTTGATGTTATCTTGGGAATGGATTGGTTGTCACCTTGTCATGCTATTCTGGATTGTCACGCCAAGACCGTGACACTGGCTATGCCAGGTTTGCCGCGGTTAGAGTGGAGGGGTACATTGGATTATATTCCTAGCAGGGTTGTGTCCTTCATTGAGGCACACCGGATAGTTGAGAAGGGGTGTGATGCATATCTAGCCTTTGTGAGAGATGTCAGTGTTGATGCTCCTACCGTTGAGTCAGTTCCGTAGTGAGAGACTTCCCAGATATATTTCCAGCAGATCTTTCGGGCATGTCACCCGGTAGGGATATCGATTTAGGTATTGACCTACTGTCGGACACTCAGTCCATTTCTATTCCACCATATTGCACTGCCCGAGCGGAGTTGAAGGAGTTAAAAGAGCATTTGCATGAGTTACTTGATAAGGGATTCATTCGGCCTAGTTTGTGCCTTGGGGTGCTCCTATTCTGTTTGTGAAGAATAAGGATGGTTCTATGCACATGTGTCTTGATTATCGGCAATTGAACAAGGTTACAGTGAAGAACAGGTACCCATTACTGCATATTGATGACTTATTTGATCAGCTACAAGGAGCACCCAGAGTGTCCTTAAAGATTGATTTGCGGTCAGGATATCATCAGCTGAAGATTCGGGATCCGGATATCCCGAAGATTGCTTTCAGGACTCGGTATGGTCACTACGAGTTTCTTGTGATGTCATTTGGCCTGACCAATGCCCCAACAACATTTATGTACCTGATGAACAGTGTATTCCAGCCATATCTTGTAACATTCGTCATTGTGTTTGTTGACGACATCTTGGTGTACTCCCACATCCGGGAGGATCATGAGCAGCATTTGAGGATTGTGCTCCAGACCTTGAGAGAAAAGAAGGTGTATGCAAAATTCTTATAGTGTGAATTTTGGCTTGATTCGGTGGCGTTTTTGGGTCATGTGGTGTCGAGTGAGGGGGATCAAGGTAGATCAAAAGAAGATTGAAGTAGTGCAGAGTTGGCCAGATCGTCTTTAGCTACTGAGATCCAAAGTTTTCTTCATTTGGCTGGGTATTATTGTCGTTTCGTAGAGGGTTTCTCATCCGTTACTGCAAATATGACCAGATTGACCCAGAAGGGTGCTCCTTTTAGATGGTCCGAGGAGTGTGAGGGGATCTTTCAAAAGCTCAAGACTTCTTTGACTATAGCCACAGTGTTGGTGTTGCCTACGGGTTCGGGGCCTTACACTGTTTATTGTGATGCATCACGTGTTGGCCTTGGCGCGGTGTTGATGCAAGATGGTAGTGTGATTGCCTACGCGTCTCGGTAGTTGAAGGTTCATGAGAAGAATTATCCCGTACACAACATGGAATTGACAGCTATTGTTCATACCTTGAAGATTTGGCAGCACTATTTGTACAGTTTCCCATGTGAGGTCTATTCCGACCACCGGAGTCTCCAACATCTGTTCAAATAGAAAGATTTTCATTTGTGGCAGTGAATGTTGTTAGAGTTGCTTAAATACTATGATATCACTATTTTATATCATCTCAGGAAGGCCAATGTGGTGGCCGATGGCTTGAGTCGAAAGGCAGAGAGTATGTGTAGTTCGGCATATCTACCGGCATCGGAGAGGCCATTAGCATTGGATGTTCAGGCCTTGGCCAACTAGTTTGTTGGATTGGATGTTTAAGAGCCCAGCCGGGTACTTTCTTGCGTGGTCTCTTGGTCGTCTTTATATGAGCGCATCAGAGAGCGTCCCTATGACGACTCCCATTTGCTAGTCCTTAAGGACGATACAACACGGTGATGCCAATGAGGTTTCTATTGGAGATGACGGTGTGTTGCAGATGCAGGGCCGGTTAAGTATGCCCAATGTTGATGGGTTACGTGAGTTTATTATTCAAGAGGCCCACAATTCGCAGTACTCTATTCATTCGGGTGCCACTAAGATGTATCAGGATTTGAGGCAGCACTATTGGTGGAGGAGAATGAAGAAAGACATAGTGGAGTATATAGCTCGGTGCCTAAATTGTTAGCAAGTGAAGTATGAGCACCAGAGTCCAGGCAGCTTGCTTCAGAGACTTGAGATTTCCAAGTGGAAATGGGAGCATGTTACCATGGACTTTGTTGTTGGTCTCCCACAGACTCAGAATAAATTCGACGTTGTATGGGTGATTGTGGATAGATTGAGCAAGTCGGCTCATTTTATTCCGGTGGTGACTACCTATTCTTCAGACCAGCTGGCTTAGAGCTATATTCGTGAGATTGTCCGACTTCATGGTGTGCCGGTATCCATCATCTCTGACCGGGGCACGCAGTTTACACCACACTTATAGAGGGCTGTACAGCGTGAGTTAGGCACACGAGTTGAGTTGAGTACAACATTTCACCCCCAGACGGACGGACAGTCCGAGCGCACCATTAAGATTTAGAAGATATGCTTTGTGCCTGTGTTATGGATTTCGGGGGTTCTTGGGATCAGTTCTTGCCGCTTGCGAAGTTTGCCTACAACAACAACTACCAGTCGAGTATTCAGATGGATCCTTATGAGACCCTATATGGAAGGCCATGTTGTTCTCATATTTGGTGGTTTGATTCGAGTGAGACTAGAATATTGGGCACATATTTGGCTAGAGATGCCTCGGAGAAGGTAAAGTTAATCCAGGATCGACTTCGTACAACACAGCCTAGGCAGAAGAGTTATGCTGATCGGAAGTTTCGTGATGTAGCATTTATGGTGGGAGAGCAGGTTTTTCTCCGGGTTTCACCCATGAAGGGTGTGATGAGATTCAAGAAGAAGGGAATGTTGAGCCCTAGGTATATCAGTCCTTTTGAGATTCTTGAGAGAGTGGGGGAGGTGGCTTACAAGCTTGCATTGCCACCTAGCCTATCGGCGGTTCATCCGATAATCCTTGTTTCTATGCTACAGATGTATTATGGTGATCCGTCTCATGTTTTAGATTTTATCTCAGTCCAATTGGACAAGGAATTGACTTATGTTGAGGAGTCGGTGGCCATCTTGGACAGGCAGGTCCGAAAGTTGAGGTCAAAGAATATTGCTTCAGTAAAGGTTTAGTGGAGGGGTAAACCAGTCGAGGAGGCGACTTGGGAGACCTAGCATGATATGTGTATCCATTTTCCTCATCTTTTTACCACTTCAGGTATGTCTTTATACTCGTTCGAGGAAGAACATTTGTTTTGGGGGGTGGGGGGATGGAACGACCCGACCGATTATTTTGAGTATTGTAGCCCCTGTTCCCCTATTTATTGCCTCCTCTATGTTATATTATGGTTATGTGACTTGTCAGGGTGGTTTGTTTGGGTTTCGGGTAAGATTCAGAGTGGTTGGGAAAACTTAGTCCCAAAGTTAGAAGCTTAAGTTGGAAGAGATGACTAGAGTTTGACTTTTGTGTTGATGACTCCGGAATGGAGTTTTGATTGTTCTGATATATTCCTATGTTGATTTTGGACTTTGACGTATGTCCGGATATTGATTTGGAGTTCCGTAGGTCGTTTTGGCTTGAATTGGCGAAAGATAGAAAGTTGAAGGTTTGGAAGGTTGAGAAGTTTGACCGAGCGTTGACGTTATTGATTTCAGGGTCAGTTCCCAATTCTGAAAGTTGGAATAGGTCTGTTATGTTATTTATGACTTTTGTTAAAATTTGAGGTCAATTGGAGTTGGTTTGGTATGAATAGACGTTAGTTTTAGAAGTTGAATGTTCATGGATTCAATAGGTTTGAATTGAGTTGCGATTAGTAGATTTGATGCTGTTTGATGTGATTTTAGGCCTCGAGTATGTCTGTTATGTGATTTGGGATTTGATGGTATGTGTGGACGGGGTCCCAGGGGCCTCATATGTGATTCAGATTGAATCCAGAATCATTTTGGATTTGGAAGAAATTCTGCCCAGCTGAGGTTCTGGTGCAATCGCACCTGCGCACTTTGGGCCAAGGGTGCGGCCCCGCAGAAGCGGTTTTTGAGCCGTAGCAGCGAGGTTTGGGCTGGCAAGATGTGACCGCACATGCAGTTTTTTTTTGAAGAAGCGGCTTGGTTCCGCAGAAGTTCAAGCGCAGATGCGCTCAATGGTCCGCAGAAGCGACTTTCCCTAGCTTAAGTGAGAGCCGCATCTGCGATGGCTTTTTCGTAGATGCAGAGTCGCAGAAGTGACCAAGTATCCGCAAAAACGGAATGTCAGGGCTGAAAAGGGGTAGATCGAGGGTTTTGTTCCATTTTTCATCTTTTGCATTAGAGACCTCGGTTTTGGGCGATTTTGAAAAAGATTTTCAAGGAGTTAGAGACCTCGATTTTGGGGAATTTTGTGAAAACTTCCTAAGCTATAATTCTAGGATTTGAAGGTTGATTTGAGGCTGGAATTGGATAATTTTAGATGGTTTGACTCATTATCGAATGGGTGTCTGGATTTTATAAGTTTGGTCGGATTCCGAGGTGCGAGCCCGGGGTTGACTTTTTGATTTTCTTTAAAGATTGCAACTTTATTATCTGAAATAGTTTCCTATGGTTTATATTTATGGTATAAAGTTATTTTGGCTAGATTCGAGCCGTCAGGAGTTGGATATTCGTAGGAAAGGCTTACTAGTGGATTCAATTAGCTTGTTTGAGGTAAGTATATTGCTTAACTTTATGTGGGGGAAACTACCACTTATGATTTGGGTTGATTGCGCTAATTGTGATATGTGAAGGCTGTGTACGCAAGCTGACGAGTGGGTACACGATCTACATGTGGTATTTGACCGGTTTAGGCTAGTTGAACTCTTTTCATGCCTTTAATTAAATTGGCATACCATATTATATCTTTCATTGTTAGTCTACCTTTACATGTATTAATGTACCCTCACATGCTTTATTTAACATTGTTAACACTTGTTCTACCTCTTACTTGTTATTTGCTCTTATATGCTTTAGTTGAAGTTATTGTCTTGTTACTTTTAATTGTTGGATTATTTACTTGAAGTTGTTGATTTCATGGAATATCTTCTTATTGAGTTATTGGTGTTGAAGTTGTAAAAGCTGTGATCACATTGATGCATAGTTGTTATTTGTTAAAATACCATTCTTGTTAAGCTATTCACTTTCAGTTTGCTATTATTGAGATTCTTGTATACATTGTGGTTGAGCCTTGGGCTATTTACTATGGAAACATTGATACTGTTGATTCTTTTGGCAAGTTGTGACATTTGGGAACTTGAGGTATGAGTTTTGATGTGTTGTGATATTGATATGCATGCAGTGGTATAAGACTAGGGGTTGATACGCATGCGGTGAGATAAGGTGGGATTGATACACGTGTTGCTAGTAGGGGAACTACTTGAAGCCACATGGTATGATAAAGTGGGCTTAAACGCGAGTAGCTATTTCGGGAAAATGATTTTCAAAACTAAATGTAAGGCTCCCGTGATGATATAAGGAATGATAGTGATTTGTGATTGTGAAACGAGATTACGAGGCGTTACCTCGGTTGTGATTCTTGTTGTTATCTCTTATTTACCACATTTGTATTTGTCCGCGTTGTTTACTTGGTGTTCTTATTATGTGTTCCTTCCTTGTTTCCTTTATTCCTTTAAATTCAGTACTAGCTTATCTTGTTGGATTTCTTTGTTGCCTTATTTTCCTCGTTTCCATTATTATATTGTACTATACTTGTTCAACTTCTTTTCTAATCCTAGTAGGTGTCTTGACCTGGCCTCGTCACTACTCTACCGAGGTTAGTCTTGATACTTACTGGGTACTGTTGTGGTGTACTCATACTACACTTCTGCACAACCTTTTATGTAGATCAAGGTACCTCATATTAGGCTAGGCATCAGTGATTTAGATAGTGATGTATTAGGGATTTTACGATATATTCGTGTAGAGCATATGACTTAGTCTCACTAAATTTTGGGAGTTATTGTCAGCAATATTGTTGAGTTCTTTTATGATAGCTAGATTGTTTAAATTTGATGTTCTATTATTATTTCCACTATTTTTCCATGCATGTTAGGCTTACCTAGTCTTAGAGACTAGGTGCCGTCACGACATCCTTCAGTGGGGAATTGGGGTCGTGCCACCAGTCTCCGTAATTTGGTTGTTTCGATGGGATTCAATTCAGATGGTTAGGTTATGTTCAAATATGACCCAAAGAGTTATGACGATTTCGGCCCCGACTTGAGGTCTGTGTTTTTTGCGGTTATGGGAAGTTGGTTGTGTGTTGCGATTCTTCTTCTGAAATAAGTTAAGTGAAAGGCTTCTAGACGATGACGTGTTTATTCTACTAGTGGTTCAAGAGTTATGATAGAATACTCTCTCACGTAATAGCACAATAGGTGCAGTGAGTGATATGGAATTGGGATTGAAGGGTCAAGGTTACGGTTTAGTTTTGTCGAGGATGTCATGAGTTCGAAGAAGCGACGGAGAATTCAGATGTTTAGAGTATGCTGGTGCCATTTTAGTGTCGCTTGGGAATGGTGATCTATGGAAGAGGCATTGTGTATTGAATTGCGGATTCTTGATTTGCATTACAGAAATAGTATGGTTGGTAGCCATGGATGTACAGATTTTGCTACCTGGTGCGGAAGGTTGTGGGAGTATCTTCCACGGGATGATCTCATAAGTGTGACGTGTCAGTCATTTAAATATTAGAGATTCAAATCAGGTTTGAAGATTCTGGTACTGTTGCTGTTATGTTTGGGAGACACTCTATTCTTTTGGTTGTGGACTGTGGAAGTTTGTTCTGGATTTGACAGCTCCTCGTATGTGTCATGGATAGGGTTATTGGGGATCTTTGGAAGGTTATTGACCTATTTAGGGATGATCAGAATCGGATTTAAGGCCCATCAGTAGGCCTAATGTGAATATAAATTCTACACCAGGTCAAATATGCGTATTCAACATAACATTGCTCATGGATGAGTTTTCGGGTGCGGTGAATGTTATTCCTACCCTCCTCTATTTCATGTGTTACTCTCTTATGCCACGTGGTTTGTGAGACAGCTTAATTATTCACATGTTTATTATGATCCTATGTAGCTTGTGGTATTATATGAGCGAGATGGCTCTCGATATGTTGGTTGTTTTATGTACCTTAGTCGTTCTTGGCTTTTGTAATGTATGATGCTATCCGTCTCGCCAGGGTTATGTTTATGCACTTGGCATGCTTGTGGTTGATATACATTTTAGTGGGTATGAGCATTTTGGCTCGATGGGTATTTCCTTATTGATTGTTATGTGTGGATTGGGTGGTATGCCGCCACGGGTATGATGTTTAGATCGGGTTGCGCGCCACAATGATATCATGTGTCGATCAGGTTGCAAGCTGCAATAGTGGGATGTTGGGTACAGTTCCTTATACTTATTTTGTGTGTTTTGTTCCTCGTCTCTGAGATAAGTTCATAGCGTTTTCCTGGTTGTTTTATCTATTACGCGGGTTGGATAGTTCTGTACCCAGGTTCGCTTTTCCATATTGGTCATATTCGAGTTGTGGCTTGTTGGCACATTGATGACGTCATATGAGATTTTAGATGGTTTTGATTTGGCTTGTCGACCGAGCAACTTGTAATGGGTGAGACAAGGTTGTTGGGCCTGAAATTAGTGTAATCAGATTGGTATAATGTATGTTGGAGGGAGAATGTCACTAATCAGTTCAGAAAGCGACAATGGTTCATATTCAGCAGAGGAACTCCTTGATTTATTGTTTTGACGGGTGGTTATGAGATTTTGCACATCTCTTTCATCGTAGCATTATTGTGAGGTTTGAAAGAGGATTTTTATGGGTCATGAGGTTTATTCGTGCATCAGGTTCATAAATTTGTAGCTATTGTGGCTGGAGGATGTTATTATGAGCATATGAATTATGCGGCGTGTCATGCGGTTACGACTTGGGTGCATATGTATGTTTGGTACAACTTGTGGAGTTGATACGGTGTACATATGCTAGAATCAGAACTTATAGAAGATTTCAGATGTTGGAATTTTGTTCTAAGGCTTGTGGGTTAAGGTAGCAGGAAGGATCTTCAGTCTGGGATGAGCTAATGTCCCCGTATGAATTGTGATGGCACGGGCAGGTGCACGAGGTTTTATACAGTGATCTTGGCAACTTTGGAACAGTTCTTGGCACGTTCAAGGATGAACGTATGTTTAAGTGGGGAAGAATGTAATGACTCGACCGGCCGTTTTAAGCTCTAGCATGTCATTTGGAGGTTTGAGACCTTGAGTAGCTTCACTTTATGTATTATGACTTGCACGTGTGGTTGATTTTGATTTTTGGGAAGTTCGCAGTTGATTTAGAGGAATAATTCTCAATTCGGAAGCATTAAGTTGGAAGAGTTGATCAAGGTTTGACCTTTGCGTAAACGACCACGGAATTGGGAGTTGAAAGTTCCTATAGGTTCCTAAGGTGATTTCGGACTTAGGTGTATGTTAAGGTTGAGTATCGGATGGTCCGGGAGCGATTTGGCGCTCATTATCGAAAGTTTGCATTTTGAAGGTTTGAAATTTTCTAAGTTTGACTTAGAGTGTACTTTGGTGTTATCGGACTCCGGGCGATTTACCGGGACCTTGGATAGGTTCATTTTATTGATTGGAACTTATGCATGAAGTTTTGTCATGATCATGAATGTCTAAGTGGTATTCGGACGCGTTCGGTGAAGCATGAAGGTTTGAAAGTTAAGAGAGTTTAAGAAATTGAATTTGACCTTTAACTCTTGGTTTCGATGTTGTAATTCGTGTTCCGAGCCTTTGAACAAGTTTACATAGGGTATATAAACTTGTTAGATTGATTGAACGGGGTTCCTCGGACATCGGATGAGTTCTGGGGTGGTTTCGCACCATTTTTAGGCCTTTTTGAACTTCTGATAACTGATGTCAGGGATGTGAATCGCGATCGCGGAGTTCTGGGCCGAGATCGTGAAGAGAAAAGTGCTTTCCAGGCCTTGTGAATCACTATCGCGGAAGGTAGGTTCGCGATCGCATAGAAGGAATTTTTGTTGTCAGTGGTTTGAATTCGGGAGCTTATAATTTGCAATCTATAAGGAACTTGGGGATGATCCAAAAACAAAAGTTGTAGCTTTTTGAATTTAGTTTGCAGAAAATTAAACTGTTTGTCATTTGGTACTTTGTATAGAAAGTTATGTCCATTATACTGAAGGGTGTTTTTGAAGAGGAAAACACAACTTGTACATAGAGATCGCGGGGTTTTGGCCATGATCGCGATGAAGAAAATGATGCTGGAACATTTGTTAACCGCGATCGCATGGATAATGATCATGATCGTGAATAAAGTGGCTTGGAAGGTGTATTAAACATCCAATTTCGGGATATGGAGTTCACTTCTTCACTTTTAAGTTTTTGGAGCACATGGAGGACGATTTGGGGTGATTCTTGAAGATCATTTTCACCATATATCTTAAAGTAAGTTATTCCTACTCGTTGTAAGTTAAATACATTGATTATGTATGGATTTTAACGTGAATATTTGTGGAAATTGTGGGATTTTTGAAGAAAAACCTAAAAATGGTAATCTTTGATTTTGACCATGAAAGTGGACATGGAATTAGGAATAAATTATATATTTGAGTTCGTGGTGTTATGAGCAATGTTTATCTTTGATAAGTTCCAGATATAGGGTGCGTGGGCACGAGGTTGACTTTGTTGACTTTTCAAGTGGAATTGGGAATTGTTATGAGTTGCTAAATTATCAGTATTTTAGTATAATTTGATTGGTTTGCACGTTGTTTGACTAATTTTGGATTGTTCGGCATTGGTTTGAGGAGTTAGAGAGGCGTTGGAGCTGGTTATCGGATTTCGAAGCGAGGTAAGTCTCCTGTCTAACCTTGTGAGGGGGAATTTACCCCGTAGGTATTATATTTGCTATGTGCTACATGTTGTGGGAGCTCTGTACGAATGAGGTGACCAGTGTCCATGAATATGATAGACTTCCTGATTAGGTCTAGGAAGACTTAGACTCACACCATGCTTTAATTGGAATATTTGAGTTATCCTTACCTGTTTAATTGCTTTAATTTTTATTTTTGCCTGAGACTAGACTTGAGCAAATTATCGGACTTGCGATATTAGATATTTGATGAGCTACTTGGTTAACAGTAGAGATTACACTCCATTTTACGGATTCGTCCCGTGTTGTACGTATTTATGCGAATGTTTATTGAATCTCACAACTCACACATATATTTGTGAGTGGGGCCACTGACCCATCAAGTCTTCACTATTCCGATGGGATCAGGCTGAATAACCTCAACAGTATTATTATGGTATTGGGTTGTTCACCTCGGCAGTATTATGAGATTCATCTATGGTTCGTGCTGGTCGACCCTCAGCAGTGTACACGATTATGGTATCGGGCTGAACGCCTCAGCTGGGATTGGGTTATATGTCACAACAGGAAATCATGCCATTACTCTTATGGGATCGGGCCGCTCGCCTCAGATGAATCGTGCATGATATTTGATAAGGAGTCAGTGTACCGATGAGTTTTCCTGACTTGAGATGTGACATTTTAGCTTGTGTTAATCACTATGTATTCCATTCGAGGTAGTATTCGGTTATTGAGGACCTCCTATTTATTTCTCTATTGAGGATTTTGTTATGTACGTATACTTGTTCTCACTGTTTTACTTGCCACGCTTCATATCTGTCTACTTTTATTATATTTGATTTATTGGAAAACTAGTAAGTGTCAATGTCGACCCGTCGTCACTACTTCTTCGGGGTTAGGCTACATACTTACTCGGAAATGCATTGATTTACGTACTCATGCCTCACTTCTGCACTTATTGTGCAGGTACTGAGACATGTATATTTGGTGGTCATTTGGGTGCGTAGGCATAGTTGCTAAGTAGACTTTGTAGTTAGCTGCTCCTTATGTTACGATCCGCAGCACACGGAGTCCCCATCTTATCCATTTATTGTATTCTGTCTATTTTCTATTTCAGACATTTGTTTAACAGTACTGTATATTCTAGTAAATTCTCATGCATTTGTGACATTGGGTTTGGGGATTTAGATTTTTGCTCGTGGTTGTATTCTGTATTATTTCGGGTTTATATTTCGACCACATTCAAACATTTAAAATAATAACATTTATACTTTTTATGAAAAAGAATGAACTTTCACTCTTTAGTTCTTTAATTGTTTTGAAATGCATTTTGGATTTAATATTGATGTATTGATTTTGTTGTTGGCTTGCCTAAGGACGGCGTTGGGCACCATCACGGCCTATAGTGGGATTTGGGTCGTAATATTTTATGAATAGCCAGGACATTGAGGAATCCATAAAGGCATTTTGGGAATCGGCCTTATTCTATCTCTTTTCCTTCCGTTTGAAGAAAGGAAGGATCCCAAAGAATTGATCATTCTTTTCATTGTTGAATCTCTTTTTGTCAATGTGTGATATTCTGAATCTTCATTACTAATGGAATCCAAATGATCTCTGGGTTGATCAGAAGATCCTTTCAATTGGCTAGAATCTGTTACTTGAACGAAACTAGATCTTGTGGAATCATATGGATATTTGACGATACATTCTGTACCTTTCTAAAAAACCAATCCTTGTTACCAACCACACATTTTCTAACCAAATCCAATTCTCTCTCGATATGTTCCTCAAAAAATTTGTTTCAAGCAGAATATTCCCCCAACTAACAAAGAGATCTTGGCAGAATTGACACTTATGAAATTGAGCTTAGTTTTGCAAAGAGATAGCCCACTTGTTTCTCGAGATGAGATGGGAAACCTGCTCAATATCATTTGATTGAATAGCTAACCCAACACCTTGTTGTTTGAAGAAACCCTTCACTTAAATTGGTATTATTTCACGAAAAGCAGACATGAGATAAGAAATAGAGTGTTTCAGTAGAAAGAGCTGATGCCTTGACTGATATTCCTGAAAAGAATACCTATTTCTCTTCTTATTATGTTAGAGTTGAATCTGTTATTATTTGAGCTCTCTTTCCCCTACATGCTATAATTCTATTGTTATTGTTGTTATTGGTTGTGGAAATTGAGCACAGACCTTGCCAAACTCGTCACTACTTTATGCCCGAGGTTAGGCTTGCTATGAGTACATGGGGTCAGTTGTACTCATAATACCCTCTGCACCTCGTGTGTAGATTTAGGTGTTGTTGATAGTGGCGGTTGCCAGTGAGGTGTATCTTGATTAGCTTGGAGATTTGGAAATAGCACTGTTGTTCCTTTGGGAAGCCTTGAAGTCCCCTTCTTTATCTTATGTTCTTACTGTTCAGTCTTCTAGACAATATTATATTTTGTTCAGACTTTTTATTTGGTATTCTATAGAGCTAAGCGCTTTGTAACACCAGATTATGGGGTGGTCTTTCTGTTATATCACTATGTTAACTTCAGTTATTCATGTTATTCCACTTTTGAGTCTATTTCTTACCGTTATTAAAGTTTATTTCTGAATATTGAATATTGTCTTTCCTAGCAAACTGTGTTAGGCGCTAAAACAACTTCGCTGGAATTTTGGGTTGTGACAAGTTGATATCAGAGCACTAGGTTCCAAAGCTCTCATGAGTCATGAGCAGGCATAGTAGAGTCTTGCAGAACGGTATGGAGGTGTCTGTACTTATCTTCAAGAGTTTATAGGGCTTTAGGTAAGCTTCTCCTTTCTTGATTCCTTACCGTGTGACTTTACTCAGCTTGAAGCCAATATCTGCAGTTCCTTGCCACTCATTGTATGCAATTTTGAGTACTCGATATCAGTTGGGCACCGACGAGTTGTGGTGATGATATAGATTTTGTGCGAGATGTTCTTCCCCGTGTTATGAGGCCAGAATACTATTGTTGCTTTGTGGATGAGTTATCGGCTCTTGCAGCCCTAGTATTGGTATTGCCTACGGGTTCGGGGCCTTATACAATGTATTGTGATGATATATGTACTAGTCTTAATGTAGTATTGGTGTAGAATGGTAGGGTGACTTCTTATGCTTGTAGCAACCGCAGCCCCAATGAGAACCACTATCTAGTTGGTGATTTGGAGTTTGACATTTGTTTCACTGGAGGCGAGGCAATTGGGATATGGATGTTTATGCCCCGGTCGATATATTTGCAAGATTGGGTATTTCTGAGTTTAGTAGAGTTCTCGCTTGTGTTATTTTTCAGTCATCCTTGTTTGAGTGCATTAAAGATCGCCAATATGATGGTTTCTATTTGCTCATTCTTAGGGACATGGTGTTGTTAGGTAGTGCTAAGTAGGTGGTCCTTAATGTGTATTGTGTGTTGCGACTTTAGGGTCGGATTTGTGTTCATAGTGTTGATGATTCGAGGGAGATGATCCTTGAGGAGGCTCGTAGTTATGGTATTCTATTGGTCCAGGTTATAGAGAGGTATCGTGATTCGAGGCCGCATTGTTGGGCAAGTTTCACGATGTTTGATTGTCAGCAAGCCGAGAATGAGCATCAGAGACCGAATGGTTTACTCCGAAAAATGGCTATACTGATGTGGAAGTGAGAACATATTATTATGAGTATTGTGGTTGGGTTCCCATGTTACACCCCATGTTTTCTTACGTGAAAGTACGTCATAAGTAAAGAGGAGATGCACTACCGGATAAGCAGAGTAGACACTCGCGCCCCTTGCTAGAGCCGCGAGAGGACGAGGCCGAGATAGAGACCGAGGAGGGGCACGTGTCGCCGCTAGAGCACTTGATAGAGCAGCAGTTGAGGAGCCGCTAGCATCTCCAGTTAGGGGACAGGCACCGAAGGCGCCTGTTGTTACCCCTGGACTTCAGGAGACTTTAGCGTAGTTCGTAAGCATGTTTGGTACATTGGCTTAGGCGGGATTGATCTCCATTACACCAGCCACTTCGTAGATTGGGGAAGGAGCTCAGACTCCCGCCGCCCATAATCCAGAGGAGCGGGCTCTTATTGGCTAGGTTCCGGGTGTGGTGCCGGTACAACCTATTATTCCGATTCAGCCTGAGGTTAGGCCAGGGGCATCAGAGGAGGAGCAACTTAGACTTGCGAGGTTCATGAAGTATCACCCTCATACTTTCAGTGGCTTTGCTTTAGAGGATGCATATGGTTTTCTAAAGGAGTGCCACTGTATTCTCCGCACCATGGGTAATTTGGAAGCGAGTGGGGTTGCTTTTACTACATTCCAACTATCAGGAGCAGCGTATCAGTGGTGGTGGGTTTACGAGGAGGGTAGCCCAGCCGATGCAGCTTCACTTTCATGGACTCAGTTTTCAGAGATGTTCTTGAGAGAGTTTGTTCCCCAGGCCCTTTGGGATGCATGGCGCGTAGAGTTTGAGCAGCTGTGTCAGGGCACTATGACAGTGTCAGAGTATGCCATCTGGTCCAGTGAGTTATCCCGTGATGCACCTACTTTGGCGCCTGCAGTCAGAGTGCGAGTCTGCAGATTCATTGAGGGGCTCAGTTATGATCTTAGATTCTACATGGCTCGGAAGTTGTAGAATGATACTCCATTTTGGCAGGTGGTGGAGATTGCCAGGATGTTAGAGCGTATCCGTGGTGAGGAGAGGGAGGATAACGAGACCAAGAGGTCTCGAGGTTCTGGAGGGTTCAATGGATTCTATTCTTTAGCTATGACCCATTATGGCAGAGGTTCGGGTAGTCGGCCAGTCCAGTCCGTACTTCAGACTACTCGTGGTGCTCTAGTTAGTCAGGGTACTCATGAGGGGAAGTCATAATTTAGTGCACCACCCGCACGGGGTTCCTACAATGGTTATTCCTGTTATATGGCACAGACTCGGTACGAGCAGCCACGCCCGCAGAGGGGTTGTTATGAGTGTGGTGATACCAGACACATCATGCAAGATTGTCCTAGACTCGGGATGGGAGAATTTCACCAGAGCACTCAGGCTACGGGCTCATGCCAGTTGCTACTTCACCTGCACAACCAGTTAGAGGTGGAGGACAGGCGGGTAGAGGGAGCCCTAGAGGGGGAGGCCTGGCCCATTGATATATTTTATGTGGTATGGCTGAGGTCGCTGCAGCAGATGGTGTCGTTACAGGTATGGTTTCGATTTGTTATAGAGGAGCATCATTCTTATTTTGATTCGACTCTGCTTATTGGGGCGAGTCCTCCTATCTTGCTTCACATATGGGTGAGTTTCATGATTTTGTACTCTGCTTATGTGTTCACCCCTGTTGGGAGATTCTATAGTGGTAGCCCGTGTCTATCGTTTTGATTTTGTTCACTATTGAGAGCTTTGAGACTAGAAGTGACTTTCTATTACTCATTACGGTAAGTTTTGATGTAATTTCTGGATGGTTTGACTATAATTTGTGATTTAGATGCTCTACCGATATGGGGAGTTCGTTACGTGTTGTGATTTTGTTTTGCGGAATTGAGTTTGTGGAAGTTTTTGGTTGGTGTAAGGTGTATTCTACTTGTGATCCAGAGATTGAGAGTGAGACCCTTGCGCTTTCATGTGGTTTATTATGTTTAGATCGGGTTGTGTGCCGTGGTGGGGTTATATTACGATGATATCCTTGTGGGTAGTTCATATGTTTTGATTCTCCCTTGTAGAATTGATTCGTGGTATGGTACTGATAGGTAGTTGTGCCTGTCGGGCTTGTTTGATAGTTCTCTCATATGTTTCTCTTTACATAATCAATCATATTTGCGTTGTGCTTATTGGGTTTTAGCTTGCGAGGTGTGTGACCAGGTGGCATTAGATGTGACTTATTGATTTGAGTAAATGGCTACGGGATCTTCATGTTTCTTGTATCGTTGTCAGTGTTGTGAGGGTTTGAAATAGGGTTCTAGCTGGTATGAGGTTGATTGCCGGTGCTGGATTTGATTATGGACAGCTATGGTGTTCAGAGATATTGTTATGGGCGTATGTGTGATGTGTTACGTCATGTGGTTGCACCTTGTGTGTGTATGCAGGAGCTGTTGCAGCCGGTTGAGGTTGATACCGTATGTTAGTGTCGGAACTGGGCCTTTGGGAAATGATCGGAGTGTGAAAAAAATTTGGTTCTAAGGTTTATTAGTCTAGGTGGAAGGAATAATCTTCAGTTGAGATGATGTTTTCAGGATTATGTGGATCGGAGTGACGTGGGATCACCCGCGAGTATATGTACAGTAAGTTCATTAAATGATTTGATGACTTCGGAATGGTTCTTGGAGCGTTCGAGTACGAACGTTTGTTTAAGAGGGGGAGGATGTAATGACCCGACCGGTCGTTTTGAGAATTAGCATCTCGTTTGGTAGCTTAAGGTCTCGATCAACTTTGTATTATGCATTATGACTTGCATGTGTGGTCGAGTTTGGATTTCGGACGATTCGGGATTGATTTGGAAGAAGGATTCTTGCTTTAGAAGCTTAAGCAGTAAGAGTTGACCGTAGTTTGACTTTTCTGTAGATGACTTCGAAATGATATTTTGATGATTCCAATAGCTTTGTATTGTGATTTTGGGCTTAGGTGTATGTCCAGATTTGGATTTGGAGGTCCGTTGGTTAATTTGATGCGTTTCGGCAAAAATTTGAAAGTTGAAGGCTTGGAAGGTTAAGAGGTTTGACTGGGAGTTGACTTTGGTGATATCGAGTCCGAATTTCGATTTCGGGAGTTGGTATAGCTCCATTGTATCATTTGGAGCTTGTATGAAAAATTTGACGTCATTCCAGGTTGATTTGATATCATTCGGCGCGAGTTATAGAAGTTGAAAGTTCATAATTTCATTAAGTTTTATTTGATGTGCGATTCATAGTTTTGATGTTCTTTGATGTGATTTGAGGCCTCGAGTAGGTCTGTGTTATGTTATGGAACTTGTTGGTATGTTTGGACCGGGTTCCGGGGGCCTCGGGTGTGTTTCGGATGGGCTAGGGTCATTTTCTCCTATTTTGGATTGCTCATCTGATATCTGGTGCCTTCTTAATCGCAATCGCGAGTAGATTGACGCATTCGTGCAAGGTAATTGGGAGGCAGGCAATATTTGTTCTTCACGTTCGCGAATATGTGGATGCGTTCGCGGGGCTTGAGAAGTTATCTCTACGCGGCCGGGAAAAAAGAACTGTTTTCGCATAGTGGGTGAGACCGGCTGGGCACCAGTCATTTTAGCCTTCACGTTCTCATGGTCAAGGACGCGTTCGCGTAGCCATAATGAGGTAAATCATCACGTTCGCGGTCAGCATGTCGCGTTCGCGTAAGGTCATTTGGAAGCTTATAATTTTGTGCTTCGCGATCGCGAAGCATGTTCCGTGATCGCGTAAGAGGAATACACGGGCAGTAATATAAGAACTCTATTTCGAGGGTTTGGCCATTTTTATCATATCTTGCATTGTCGACCTTGGATTTGAGTGATTTTTGAGGGGTTCTTCACGTGTTGGATTGGGGTAAGTGTTCTTTGCCCGAATTTGATTTTATTTCATGATTTAATCTTTGTTTTTATCATTAAATTAGTGGTTTGGGTTGGGTAAAAATGGGAATTTTGTGAAAACTTTCAAAAATGTAAAATGATGATTTGAAGGATGAATTGATGTCAAAATTGGATAAATATAGTATGGTTGGACACGTATCAGAATGGATGTTTGTATTTTATGAATTTTATCAAGTTTCGAGGTGCGGGCCCGGGGGTTGACCTTTGGGATTGAATTTTTAGTTTTCATTAAAGAATGAAGCTTTATTATCTGGAATTATTTTCTATATTTTTTATTTGTAATATTAAGTTATGTATGCGAGGTGACGAGTACGTACTCAGGCTTATATGTGGAAAATCGACCGGCTTAGACTCTTATGTTTCTTTCGAGTACTTTTTTGGAACTGTTAGCATATGTTATATCCTTTATTCTTCACGTCTACTATCATATGCCTTATTTGAAGTTGTCGTTACATGTCACATTTTTTACTTGTCGAGTTTGCTTTTATATGCTTATTGGGAGTTGTTATCACGTTGTGTCATTATGTGATTTCTTTTATTATGGAATTACTCTTAGTTGAAATTGCCGTCACATGATATCCTTTATTGCCGGGTTGCTCTCATGCATTTAGACGTAGTACTAGTTCATGTCATCTTTTTCATTGTTAGCCTAATTCATACACTAGAGTCCGAAGTTTTGCCATTCCATGGAAGTACTATCACTATCGAGGTTATCCCTAAACAATTAATTGGAATTGAAGTTATCGAGAGTCATTAATCTATTCTAATCGAAGTTGAGTTTAAAAAGGGATGTTCTTCCTTGTTGAGTTAAGTTTTCGTTCATTTTATTATTATTAAGATTCTATATACGTTGTGCTGAGCCGTGGGCTGCTTGTTGTGAAAATATTGATATTGTTGAATCTTTGGAAAGGTTGTGACCTACGTGCACTTGTGATACGAGTTGATATGTTGTCTTGTTGTGATGATAGCACATGTGATTGGTTGTGTGGTTTGGTTGTTGTTATACGGAGTATAAGGGTTGCATTTCACTATTGATGTTATGCGGAGTATAAGGGTGGCATTTCACCATTGTTGTTATGCGGGGCATAAGGTTGGCATCTCATTGTTGTTGAATGTATGAAGTGATATGGGTGGTTATTATGTTATTGTTCGGGCAGAGCGATAAGGGTTTCTATTAAACAGAGTGATACGGGTGGCTATAAGAGAGATAAGGGTGGCTATTATACGGAGTGATACGGGTGGATATAGGAGAGATATGGGTGGCTAATGATAATGTTAGGGCAGAGTGATACAGGTGGCTATCGGAGAGATAAGGGTGGCAATGTCAGGGATGATGTGTGATGGTTGGAGATATTGTGTCGGCAATTTTCTTATGATGGTGTGCTTTTTCTTTTGTTTGTCATACACCTTACGTGACTTGCTTTGTTGTTTCGATGAGCTATTCGATGTCTTTGATATTACTTGTTGACTTGGGCTGCAGTAGTACACTTGCACAAGCATACACCGTAGCATGCCACTTATACTAGCTCAGGAGTATGAAACTTGACATTTATTGATCATGCCCATGTGTTCTTGTATTATCTGTTTCCATGTTGATTTGAGCTTGTGACCATGCCGGGCGGATTACGATTTATAACCTTTGATCATACATGGCAGATTGTGATTGTGAGCTTGTGACCATGCCGGGTGATGACGTCAAAATCCACTAATAAAAAGTAAATGGACACGGTCGCATGAAATATAATTTACCCAACTATGAGTCGGGGTCAAATCCCACAGAGAATAATATATAGGCGATTAGCCGTATAAGAGAATTATCACTTGTTATGCTAAGCCAAACACTTAGAAATGTTTTGAGAAAATATTTATGTCTAAATGCGAAAATGTAAAGTAACCTAGAAATCAAGTAATGGCTACAAGCATGGATACACGGGGAATTACACTCAAGTAACGATCCAATGTATTTCACGATTTTACAAATATGAGCGAGTTTATGTTAATTAGACTCCGATAATAATTCTATATTAGCTTCTTCCAAAGACTAACACGACTTCCTAATTGATTTATCCCTAAAACAATTAAAAGATTAAGCACACCCGATTATGGCTACAAGTAGTTCAATCCTATCCCTAGGTAGAATCTATAAAGTGAGGGTTAAAGTCTCAAGTTCTTATTAATTAATCTTTCCCAACCCCAAATTATCTTTTCCAAAATCAATTCGAAGTAAATGGGCAAGTCCTAGGGTTAGCTAATCCCTTTGGAAATATTAAAGAACAAGAATAATTAAAGAAACAATAACTCACTTCATAATAAATAAAAATCGTTCAATACATAAGCACAACAAGATATTTAATCCACACTTTAAATATGAATATTTCCATAAACAAGATTCAAGTGTTGAAAAAAATACTACACACTTAGATATTCAATACAAAGGAAGGAAATGAAGAAATGAGCATAAATGAGTAAGGAATTCTCAATCAAAAGCTTCAAATCTTCAAGACCCAAGTGTGTGTGCAAGAACCCTAGCTCCAAAACTTTTGTTCTTCTCTCAAAATAGGTCCGAGACTGCCCAAGATTTGCCAAAGATATCTTACAAATGAGCTAGGTCGTGTATTAAATGGTTTTGGGTAAAAAAATATGAAATTCCAAAACTGCCCAGTTTTCTGCCCAGATTTGTGAACCGTGTTTGCGAAAGAACATCTGCGATCGTGAAGAGTAATGCTGCAAAGCATCACAATCGCAAACCAGACCCTGCGTTCGCATAGGGCACCTGACAGCAGCTGACAAACTTCTTCTTGGCGTTAGCAGCATTTGGTCCGTGTTCGCGAACTTAATTTTTTCTAGACTTATGCGATCGCATAAGAGTATTCGTGATCGCGAAGAGCATTATCTGGCAGTAGTCATTTTTCCTCAATTTAACACATTTTGACTTGGTTTCTTCATAATCACTTCTAAATCACATAATACCTGTAAAATGGATGTAAACGACATTAAACACGTGATTTACTCAATCAAACATAGCAAAAATCTAAGATTAACGATGAGATAAGTTGGTAAAATACTAACTTATCACACCCCCAAACTTAAACTATTTTTTGTCCTCAAGCAATTCAACAACTAAAAACATCCTTCCATAAAATCATCAATTAAGCTCAATGGCATACCAAACATCATTTCAAGTCAAAAAGGTTCAAATTGAACACAATCTAGTGACTTTGGTTGGTACCAACAATTAATCCAACGCATATGAATCACCAACTTCTCACAAATTTTATTTCAATTCAAGTGCTCAAACACCACATTAATCAAAGTAGCAACCAAGTCATGACACTAAAGCTTCAAAATTTGCCTTATTATCACAAACAAATTTCTTTTGTTCATTCCTCCCAATTGGAGATTGGATTAAGTTGACAACTCAAAATTTCATGTGCCCTCACACTTAGAGATAATCCCAACTTATAAAATGCAAGTTAAACACAAATGGGACATCAAATAGAAAGAATTAACTCTCACTCTCACAAAGATTTCAGATGCACAAAAGTAGTGCCATAGGCTTGCCCTTCATGTATTTCTCCACTAATGTAGACACACTTGGTTCAAAATCAAGTAGAACTTAAAGGATTGTAATGTAGGTTTTTGGTTAAGGTACGGCACAATTTGGATAAGAGTGACTCAAAACCTCCCTAAGCACTACAATTTGCAACAATTAAAGCACATTTCCTTCAAAAACATTTTCCATCATTTCTTCACTTTTCATTCCATACCTAATCTTCCCTTTATTCACAACTCCTTATTTTTCCTTCCTTTTTTCTTCTTTCTTACTCATAATTTTTTTTTCAAACTCAAGGAAGGTTCCACTATATATATATATATATATATATATATATATATATATATATATATATATAACCTTTCACCTTTTAAGAAACTTCCACATCACAACTTTTCCAACCTTCATCCCCAAACTTAGGCTTTTAGCCTATGTTTATACTCTCAAAGTACTTAGGGAGGTAGGATGCGAAAAGATAGATCAATAAAGAATGAAGTGTTAAAGCTTGTAACATGGTTGCCAAAGAAAATGTTTAAAGGCTCAAAATGGGTTGACTAGGAAAAATATGCAAGAGTAGGAAATTTAAGGCACAATAACGGTCCAAGAAAGGCCTAACATCATTTTTCAGACCAAGTTAATCTAGGATTTCGCCTTGAAGCACATTCCGGGCAAGTTCTAGACTACAAATAATGCAAAAGAATTCACAACAAATCTTTCCACACATGGCACATGCAAACTTGAGTGACATATAAATCCAAAATCAAATTAACACCAATAAACCCAAAGAAAATCATATATAGCCTAAAAGACTATTTAATGAATCAAAGAGACAAAAATAGAACCTAAAAGTCATAACAAGGATTGTCACTTCAATCATTTTTCATTATAAAGATCAAAACTTCATATGCCCAAGTGTAAATCATGTTGGTACCAAACAAGCCACACGTTGGTTTATGGACAAAAGATCACACCCAATAACCAATTTATTCACTACTAGCTACTAAACTAAAGGAAGAAAAAAAAATATTACCTAAAAATAAAACAAAACTAGACAAGACTAATCCCTTAAGAAAGTTGTCACGCCATCCATCATAGGGAAAAGTCACACGGTTCGACACAAATTAATTCCATAGAAAAGAACCGCGGTATAAAGAAAAACCAAGGAGTTTCATTAATGCTACTATGAAAATAAAAACTAATAAGAAAATGCTAATGCTAACATGCTAGAATTAAACTATAAAATATCAATAATAAACTACAAATGTCAACCAATCTACACAAGTTCACAAAAAAACAATGGTCATGCTCCACATACATCCATCATATATAAATGAGCCACCCCAACCTAAAGTGTTGCATTGTCCTCAATGCAACTAAACAAAACAAACTAAAATGAAAGAGGTGCTCCCTGAATTGCATCACTCTGAGCTGGAGATACTGGGAACTGAGAGTTCCAAGTCATCCTCGTCGCCTTTATCTAATCCACAAAACTTCCTCAATGCGCTCATCATCTTTGTCAAGAACTTGTTTTTCTTCTTTTCATGTTCTCTCTGCTTCAGCTGCCTCCACTCAATCTTACCCAATTTTGCTTTAATGGCTTGCTGCTCCTTAGCAAGATCTGACAAAGTTGGAAGCTTTCCTTGGCCAGCTGGACCTGCAGATGTGCTCTCTCCAGATGGTCCAGAAGGGAGACCAGCTACAAGCTGGCGGACCTATGTCTCCATGCCATAGACCTGGCAAGAGATATACCTGAGTACAAGAGGTCCCTGCTCAAGTTGTACAATAGCAATACAAGTTCCTATGGCATATGCGGTAGAATCGAGCATCTCAGTGATGGTGTCAGGAAATTAGCCAAATGAGGGAGATGCTACTTCAATCTTTCTTTTATTCTGTGCATTCACTGCTCCCTTTCTCAGCAATGGATGAATGAGCTTCTATGGGTTCTTTTCCTTCTCTGTAGGCCTCTTCTCCACCCCTGCCTCATAGCATAAATGAGTGATCAGTGATGGAAATAATAAACTCTTAGTCCGCTCCGCAACAACCTCTACTATCTCATCAACAATAAGCTGTCCCACATTCACTGGTGTGCCCTCTATGATCACGCAAATCACCCTTGCCTTCTCAAGTGTAACCTCTATCTCATTACGTGAAGGCGTGACTCGAGCACAGATAATGGAGAGCCAAGTCTTGGCCTCGGCAGTGAATTCAGAAGACTCGATCCTTGAGTGATTTCCTATCCAGTTCGACATCTTTCCACTGTGCAAATGGTCTACAAACCACTGTGTGCCCAAGTCTTTAGCTCTATCCCTGTACACCTGGTTGTCAGCATTGGAAAGATTGTAGTATGTATTTATCAATTCTGGATCAAAGCAGACTTGTTTTCCCCTGACAGTAATAACCAAATCATTCTTGAAGTCAATCTCCACATCATTTGCATAAAATTCTCTTATCACTTCGTGATTGGCTGTTCTTGGCTCTTTCGCAAAGCAAATCCATCCACTCGATACTAATCTTCCATGGAACTCAGATCATCAATCTTCAAGGTCGATGAAGAGAATGCCTCTTTCCTTAATCATACTTCTACACATTTGTTTGTCGTAGTGGTGGGAACATCTTAATGATGAGAATATGTCCCGATCAAAGTACTCCTCTTCGATAACTTGTTCGACATATTCTTGAACATTTTTATTTGATGTCGAAGCCATTTTCAAGCTCAAAGTACCTACAAAAGGATTAAACATGTAAAACACATGTATGGACACTTAAAGCATTGTATTAGAAGGTATTTAGGCCAAAGAAATTGACTAAAAAGCCATGGGATCAGAATTGGCAAAGCCACTATTTTGCTGCCTGGGCACCATTGAATCGCGATCGCATAAACTAGCACGTGATCGCAAAAACCAATTGGGTTTCCAGCTAAAATAAAGCAACGCGATCGTAGAAGGATATTCGCGATCATGATAAACACTTTTATTCTCAGCAGAATTAGACCTATGCGATCGCAGAATTGGGCATCGCGATCGCGATCGCGAGGGTCTTCTTCCTCGCCCAGTGACAGCTCGTTTTGGCATTTTCACAAACACCTGATGGGCAGTAAATTTTTCTAGTACTTTCAGAGAATTAAAGCACGGATATAGCCCTAAATCTTTATAGAGTTACAACCAAATCACTCAACCAACCTCACCCAGCAAGCACACATGTGAAGCACACAAGATTTCTGCTTTAAAATTTCAACTCAAGCCCTAAAATCTCAAGAGTTTCTGCCATTTTATCATTTCACACTAAGCAGAGGGGCCAAAGAAACAAAAGAATCCAAGAGATATGAGAGAAATACACATACCTTGAGAGTGTTGGGTAAAAATTTTGCAATTGGAATTGAAGAATGGAGAGCTGGGGATGATTTTAGGGGCTAGAGGAGTAGGAATAGTTGTTACTGTGTTTTGAGAAAAAGTGGGCTTTGTTTTTATTTCCAGTGTTTTAAAGTTCTGAAACTTACCCTTTTTTCGCGATCGCGTTTCAGTTGAAGCGTTCGCGTAAAAGAAACTCACCAAAAGGCCGCGATCATTTCTTTATTTCTGCGATCACATAGGGATTGGAAAAAGTTTGTTCTGCGTGAACGCAGTGCGTTTTATGCGATTGCGAAGTGCAACAGTTTCCAGTAGTGTTCTTCAGCTACTGGTTTTTGGCTATCCGGTTACCCCGACCTGCCCAAATCAACTCCAAAAATTCTAAAACTTGGCAGATTAGTCAAAAATAATATTCTAAGCTATTCTAAAAAGGAAAATTTTAAAAACGACTAAAAATTTTGAAAACGATGGGTTGCCTCCCACCAAGCGCCGCATAACGTCGTGGCACGACGCGGATCAACTTTACCACTTTTCTCGCCACTTGGACGATATGAATTAGGCACCTAACTTGGAATCAAGCTTTTGACCACGAGCAACATGGGGTAGTAAGTAGATGATCAAGCCAAGCATTGATTTCTTCATTTTGCTCTTTTTGGCTTTCATGTGAGGAATATCATTTTGCCTCCTTGTACCTTCAAAGTGTAAAATGTATGGCATTTGCCTTTCTTCCTTGCAACCCCTCATTGACTCGTGTAGTTCAATTCCCATATCACCACACAACTCCAATATTGAGAAATGCTTGGAATGTGACATCAAGCCTCCACATTGTAATGTTTCTCGAATTTTGACATCCTCTTGGTCCCCCAAACTAGAGTCATTTTCAACCACATCTTCAAATTTTTTAGTTGACTCTAATTCCATATTTCTCTTGGCATCACTAACAAGCATGGAGTCGGTTGGAGGATGTTCATTTCTTGATTCCTCAAAATAAAGCTCACTTTCTTCCTCAAAGTTGGACTCTTCTTGACTTCTTTCCACACTCTCAAGTTGGTGGGCATAGTGAGCCTCAACCAATATTTTCATTCGATCTTCCAAAGTGCGGATATTCTCATCATTTTGAGTCAAGACTTGTTTCAAGTCCTCGAGTGCCAAGTTGTGCCTCTCCTCATTTTCAAGAATGGCCTCCAACATGAGCATCATTTTCTCATTTTGAGCATTTGAGAGTTCTTCTTGATTTTGATCAAGTGCCAAAGAAGGATTTTCGGCTCCAACCTATAAGGAAGGTTCTTGGCTATCATTCACTTCCGAGGCTTTTTTGACCTCTAAAGCTTCAAGCATTTATCCCATTTGTAATTGTAACCTTTCAAGCGCCAAATCATTTTGGAGGCTATTTTCCAAAAGCTCCTCCAAGGTAATTTGCTCTTTGTTTCCTCCTTCACGTAAGCATTCTAACATGAGCTTGAACTCTCCATTTTGACCATGCTCAATTTCTTCCACTTCCATATCCCTAAACTTTTTATCACAAAAAGTAGAATCATCATAGTGGGGGATTGGGGAAGGGAAGGACAAATAAGCACAATTATCCCAATGACTATTTTGACGACCACACGTATCACAAATACTCCACTCATGGGTTTGAGATTGTGTGCACAATCCGCCCCCGGGAGAATTTAAATAATTTTGCTACGAGTGTGGTCCTCCACAATAAGGACAAGGGTCATCAAGTATGAACAACTACCATCCGACCAATTTTCATTATGCGATGCCATTTTTCAAAATTAAGAAAATAACCAAAAAACAAATAAGAAGATAAAGATAAGAAAAAGAATTACACAAATATTCACAAGTTTGGACCAAAACACTTATGTTTACTTCTCAAACAACCTAAATACGCTAAATTATTCCCCGACAACGGCGCCAATTTTGATGACGCCCAAATCCACTACTAAAAGGTAAATGGACACGGTCGCATACAATATAATTTACCCAACTATGAGTCAGGGTCGAATCCCACATAGAACAATATTTAGGCGATTAGGCGTGTAAGAGAATTATCACTTATTATGCTAAGCAAAACACTTAGAAATGTTTTGAGAAAATATTTTATGTCTAAATGCGAAAATGTAAACTAACCTAGAAACCAAGTAAAATGCTCAATGGATACAAGCATGGATACACGGGTAATTACACTCAAGTAATGATCCAATATATTTTACGATTTTACAAATATGAGCAAGTTTATGTTAATTAGCCTCGGGTAATAATTCTATATTAGCTTCTTCCAAAGACTAACAAGACTTCCTAATTGATTTATCCCTAAAACAATTAAGAGATTAAGCACACCCGATTATGGCTACAAGTAGTTCAACTAACCCTAGGTAGAATCTATAAAGTGAGGGTTAAAGCCTCAAGTTCTTGTTAATTAATCTTTTCCAACCCCAAATTATCTTTTCCAAAATCAATTCGAAGTAAATGGGCGAGTCCTGGGGTTAGCTAATCCCTTTGAAAACATTAAAGAACAAGAATAATTAAAGAAATAATAACTCACTTCATACTAAATAAATATCGTTCAACACATAAGCACAACAAGATATTTAATCCACACTTTAAATATGAATATTTCCATAAACAAGATTCAAGTGTTGAAAAAAACTATTACACACTTAGATATTCAATATAAAGCAAGGAAATGAAGAAATGAGCATAAATGAGTAAGAAATTCTCAACCAAAAGCTTCAAAGCTTCAAGACCCAAGTGTGTGTGCAAGAACCCTAACTCCAAAACTTGTGTTCTTCTCTCAAAATAGGTCCAACACTGCCCAAGATTTGCCAAATATATCTTACAAATGAGCTAGGTCATGTATTAAATAGTTTGGGGTCAAAAAATGTGAAATTCCAAAACTGCCCAGATTTGTGAACCGCATTCGCGAAAGAACTTCTACGATTGCGAAGAGTAATACAGCAAAGCATCGCGATCGCAAACCAGACCCTGCATTCGCATAGGGCACCTGACAGTAACTGACAAACTTCTTCCTCACGTTCGCAGCATTTGGTCCGCGTTCGCGAAGTTTATTTTTTCTAGACTTACGCGATCGCATAAGAATATTCGCGATCACGAAGAGCATTATCTGGCAGCAGTCATTTTTCCTCAATTTAACACATTTTGACTTGGTTTCGTCACAATCACTTCTAAATCACATAATACCTCTAAAATGGATGTAAACGACATTAACCACGTGATTTACTCAATCAAACATAGCAAAAATCTAAGATTAACGACGAGATAAGTTGGTAAAATACCAACTTATCACTGGGCGGATTGTGATTGTGAGCCTTTGACCATGCTGGGCGGATTATGATTGTGAGCCTGTGAGCATGCCGGGTGGATTGTGAATGTGAGCCTGTTAGCATACCGGGCGTATTGAGGTTTTGGTATGTGGGTTGTCCATAAGGTTGTAATGCGAGATGTGGGCACGAGGTGCCGTGACTATATGATGGTGGGTTGAGACCCGTGACTTGTGACTATGAGATGAAGTACCACAGAGTGATTTCATTGTGAAACTTGTGTTAGAACGACTTGATTAATTGATTGTCCTTTCTGTTTTTCCTTATTTGGTTTTAATGGTACTTCATGGTGTTCTTAATCCTTTACTTGTATATCACTTGTTGGTTCTTGTTGCCATTTACTGATTTTTATTTTCTGTTATTAGTTTTATACTTCTATACTGCACATGTTATTTTGTCTAGTGAGTGTATTGACTTGTACCTCGTCACTACTCCACCGACGTTAGTCTTAATACTTATTGGGTACCGACCGTGGTGTACTCATACTACACTTTTGCACATTTTTATGCAGATCCAGGTACTTCGGAGTATATTGGTTGTTAGATAGCAGATCAAATATTGCTGTGGTGAATTCAAGGTATACCTGCCGTTGCATTCGCAGGCCTCGGAGTCACCTTCGAAAGTTATTTTTGTACAGTTTATTTCAATTTCGGAACAATTGTACTTAGAGATATTTTAGTGAACTCAGTAGAGCTTATGATTTGTGCTACCGGTTTTGGGATTGTTGGCTTTGTATAGAAATTTCTGTTTCGTATTTAATAGTCGTTGGTTGAATTTTGTTATTACTTCAACAAGCACTAGGCTTACCTAGTCTTAAAGATTTGGTGCCATCACGACATCCTACGGAGGGAAACTGGTGTCGTGACAGTTTGTTATCTTTTTATTTTTCTTGTGTATTTTCGTAGTTTTGAAAAATGACATCACATAATGAAAATTGGTCGGATGGTAGTTGTTCATACTTTGATGCCCCTTGTCATTATTGTGGAGGACCACACTCGTGGCAATATTATTTAAATTCTCCCGGGGGTGGATTGCGCACACAATCTTAAACCTATGAGTGGAGTATATGTGATAAGTGTGGTGGTCAAAATTTCATTGGGCTAATTGTGCTTATTTGTCTTTCCCTTCCCCGAACCCCCACTATGATGATTCTACTTTTTGTGATGACAATTATAGGGATGTGAAAGTGGAAGAAATTGAACATGGTCAAAATGGAGAGTTCACTCTCATGATGGAATGCCTACTTGAAGGAGGAATCAAAGAGCAAAAATCCTTGGAGGAACTCTTGGAAACTAGTCTCCATAATGACTTGGCACTTGAAAGGTTAAACTCACAAATTGGAGAGATGCTTGAAGCTTTAGAGGTCCAAAAATCCTTGGAAGTGAATGATAGCCAAGTACCTTCCTTAGAGGTTGGAGCCTAAAATCCTCCTTTGGCACTTGATCAAAATCAAGAAGAACTCTCAAATGCTCAAAATGAGAGGATGATGCTCATGTTGGATGTCATTCTTGAAAATGAGGAAAAGCAAAACTTGGCACTCGAGGACTTAAAACAAGCACTAAATTGAAATGATGAGACTATCCGCACTTTTGAAGATCAAATGAAATCATTGGTTGAAGCTCATTATGCCTACCAATTTGAGAGTGTGGAAAGAGGTCAAGAAGATTCCAACTTCGAGGAAGAAATTGAGCTTCATTTTGGGGAATCAAGAATTAAACATACGCCAACTGACTCCATGCTTGTTGGTGATGCTAATAAAAATATGGAATTAGAGTCAACCGGTGTAGTTGAAACGATGGTTGAAATTGACTCTAGTTCGGGGGATAAAAGGATGTCAAAATCCGGAAAAGAATTGCAATTTGAAGGCTTGATGTCACATTCCAAGCATTTTTCAACTTTGGAATTTTGGTGATATGGGAATTGAGCCGTGTGAATCCATATAGAAGTGTAAAGAAGAAAAACAAGTGCCATACATTTTACAATTTGAATGTTCAAGAACGCCAAATGAAATTCCTCAAAAGAAAGCCAATAAATGCAAAATGAAGAAATTGATATTTGGCTTGATCATCTACTTACCACCCCCCGCCGCTCGTGGTCACAAACTTGATTCCAAGTTGGGTGCCCAATTCATATCCTCCAAGTGGAGAAAAAAGTGGTAAAGTTGACTTGCGTCGTGCCACGACGTTAAATGCGGCGCTTGGTGGGAGGCAACCCATCGTTTTCAACTTTTTAGTCATTTTTAACAATTTTAATTTTTTTCGATTTTTCTTTTTAGAATAGTTTATTTTATTATTTTTGATCAATCTACCAAGTTGCAAGAAGTTTGGAAGTGTTTGAGATGACAAGTGGGGAGATTGAGCAATGAGGAAATAGCAGGTCCAAATCCCAGATATCGCATTTGCGAGTATATGTTCGCATTTGCGAGTGCCTGATTTGTCGCAAAACTGAGCAAGGGGTTGCAATCGTGACATCTGTCGGTCTTAAACGGGTAATTGCTTCATTTTGGGCAAAAGTCAAGAAAACCTTGGGTGCTCTCAACTGACGATTTTTTTGTCCTTCTCTCCATACTGTTAAATTCCATCAATTTTCACTCTTCTTTGCAACCCTCAAGGTATGAACGCTTAATCTTTGTACTCTTTATGATTTGTAGCATCCTCTTCTACTTCTTCTTCTTCTATCCATGTTTCTCAAGAACTAGGGTTCATTGGCACTTTAATCTTGAATGATTCTGAGAAAACTCAGCTAAAATTTTGTTGCAACTTCTGGGTGAGTTTGGTTGAGAGTGTGAGCTTCTTTCTTTGCTTGAAAAACGGGAAAGTTTGAGTACACATATCTTGTTAAAATGTGAAATGAGTTGTGTGCCTTCAATGTGTTCGATGAAAGGCCCGAATGAAATTCTTGGCCGAATCATTGACATTTCTTCAATTCGTGGTTGTGGGTGAAGTTTAATGCATGTTTGTGTGCCTAATAACTGATTGGGATCTTTAAAAGTGTGCCTTTGTTCAAAATTTTTGGAGATTGGGACTTTTCAATGAGAGAAGGTTGATGGGGACGCCGAGATCACAATTGCGATGGCCTCTTCGCATTTGCGAAGAGGTGATCGCAATTGCAAAAATAGTTAGAGCTGGCATCCTTCGCATTTGCGAATATGAGATCGCAATTGCGAACTATGAAAATGTCAGCTGCCTTCACAACTACAAATTGCGACATCAGACTTCTGCTGAACTTAAAGTCCTGAAATTGTTTCTAAGGCTGGGTTTTGACTGTCCAATCATTTCTTTGGCGCATTTGAGTTATTTTACAATGTATTCATACCCATATCACATTTTCACTCCAATCCTTTATTTACAGTTACCATAAGCAGAAAATGAGCTCTAACTTCGACGAATCTGCGCATGACAACCCTTTGGAAGTGGAGGAAAACTATGACCAACATCGGTTCTTGTCATTGGAATACCATGAACGGTACTATGCTGAGTTGATTACGATAAAGTTTCTCCTAGAAAGTGGTATATTGCTAGAAAACGTCCCAGAACGTCTTCCCGAGTTCCATCAAAGGCTTGTGGCCATGGAATAGACCTGTTTTGCCCCTTAGTCTGGCAAAGAAATGAGCAATGGGTGTCATCAAGTTAAGAAATTCAATCATGAGGATTCATTGCAAAATGGTGAATTTCGGAGCTAAAGTTGTGAATCAAATCTATCACCTGTAGGATCATGACATGGCACCATTCCGTGAGAAAGATTGTGCCTCACGCAAGTGGATGGTCTCCAAATTGTGCCCGGGTGCGGATATTCCATGGGCAGCTGAAAAAAAAGAGGGATCACATCCAAAGAATTCATTGCCGAAGCAAAGATATGGCTAGCCATCATATGCAGTCGCATCTCTCCTACGGGGAATATATGGAATATACCAATAATGAGAGCTCAAATGATCGCTTCCATTCTTGATGATATCCGGCTCAATGTTGGTAAGATTTTCATCAATGGGCTGAGGGATTATCTGAGGCAGGGTGGTCAATAACTGATGTTCCCATCTCTCTTCACTGGGTTGTGCCAGCTTGCAGGGGTTGAGGAGGATCCGGAAGATAACTGGATAGATCCAGAAAAGCCTATTGCTCCATTGAAGAAAAGAGGATAGGGCGCCACCGTGAAAAGCAAAAAGAGAAAGTTGGGATATTCTTCTTTGAAATGACCAGGGAAGCCAACCATCATCTTCTGCAGGAGGACCATTTGCTATGTTCTCCAAAAAAATACGACAGGTTCGCGACCTAGTAGCTGGCCTTCTATAGGGACCTGGGGAGACATCTGAGGGACCCTCTATGCATCTCAAAGAAAGAATTTCAAAAGTATCTTGTTGATCAAAAGAAGTGGGGGGATCACCTTAAGAGGCTGGATAAGGCATACACTGATTTGTCCACGACGCACGGTACTTTGAGTACTTCTCATGCCAAGCTGGAAAATGCACACACCAGGATGAAGAAGAGGGAGAAGAAGAGAGATAAATTCTTCACCCGCATGTGGAAGGGTGTGAAGGGGCTATGGAAAGTTCTAAAGCCTCAAGAGCCAGTGCCATCGATCGAGCAGGAAGATGATGATGATGCTCTAATTCACTGGTCCGAGGAAGAGGAGGAGACTGCGACTGAGTCCGACAACGAGGAGAGCACTTGATGTAGTATTCAGGGAGCACTTTCCACCATTTTACTCTATTTTGTTTAGTTGCATTGAGGACATTGCAACATTTTCAGTTGGGAGTGGCTTTTTGAATAACTGTTGATATGATAGATTGATATTTTGTTTTCATGTGATATGTTATATTACTATGTTTACTAGCTTCTTGATTCTTAGTATATTTTATTTACTTGATGTTTACTAGCTTCTTGATTTGTTTTAGTATGTTTTATTAACTTGATGTTTATTAGCTTCTTGATTTTTTTTTGTATAAAGTATGTTTTATTTTGTTGGCAATATCCTTGATTTTATTTGTACCACGATTCGTTTTCCGAGGATGCCAATTTTCTTTTTGAACAGAGTATTTTTGGTAAATTATTGTGTCGACCTTTCCCAATGATGGATAGCTGGGCGACTTTCTTAAGGGAATTAGTCTTGTAGTTTAGATATATTTCTATTAAATTAAGAGAATAAGTGTATGAGTTGGGTTTTGTGTCCATTGGCCAATTTATGGCTTGCTTGGTACCAACATTATTTAGACATTGGCATATGAACTCTTGATCTCTGAAAAAGAAAAATGATTGAAGTAAGGATTATTGTCATGAATTTTAGACTCAACCCTTGGCTCTTTTATTCATTAAATAGTCTCTTAGGCCATATGTGACTTCTTTGAGATCATTGCTTTCAATTGGATTTTGGATTTGTATTTCACTCGAGTTTTCATGTGCTATGTGCGGTGAGATTTATTGTGAGTTGTTTTGCATTATTTGTAGTCTAGAACTTGCCCGGAATGTACTTCAAGGCAAAATCCTAGATAAATTTGGTTTGAAAAATGATGTTAGGCCTTTATTGGACTGCTCTTTTGCCTTAAATTTCCTACCCGTGCACATTCTCCCTAGTCAACTTCTTTTGAGCCGTTAAACCTTTCTTTGGCTACCATGTTATAAGCTTTAATCTTTTCTTCTTTATTGATCTATCTTTTGGCACCTTACTTCCCTACGTGCTCTGAATGTGTAAATATAGGCTAAAATCCTAAGTTTGGGGGTGACAGTTGAAAAAGTTATGATGTGGAAGTTGTTAAAATAGGGAACGGTTGAAAAGAAAATAAAATAAAATATAGTGGAACCTTCCTTGATTTTTGAAAAAAAAAAAGAAATAAGAATAAGGAATTGTGAATAAATGGAAGACTAGGTGATGAAATTAAAAATGAAAAAAGGGTGAAAAAGTTTTTGAAGGGAGTGTACATTGATTGTTGAAAAATTATAGTTCCTAGGGAGGTTTTGAGTCACTCTAACCAAAATTGTGCCCTACCTTAATAAAAAGCCTAACTATAACCCTTTAAGTCCTAATTGATTTTGAACTAAGTTTTTCTAAATTAGTGAAGAAATACATGAAGGGCAAGCCTATGGTACTATTTATGTGCATTGGAACATCTTTGCGAGAGAGAGTTAATTATTTCCATTTGATATCCGATTTATGTTTTGAATTACAATTTATGAGTGTGGGATTCTCTCTTAAGTGTGAGGGCACATGGGATTTGAGTTGTGAATTTAATCCCATTTTCAATTGGGAGGAATGAACAAGGGAAATTTATTTGTCATAAAGAGGTAATTTTTGAAGCTTTAGTGTCATAATTTGATTGCTACTTTTATTAACATAGTGTTTGAGAGCTTGAATTGTAATGAAATTTATGAGAATTATTTGGTGATTCATATTCTTTGGATTAATTGTTGGTACCAATCAAAGTCATTATCTTTGTGCTTAAAGTGGACTCTTTGACTTGGTATGATATTGATGCACTATTGAGTTGATTACATGGAAGGAGATTTTGTGCTTTGATTGCTTAAGGACAAGCAATAGTTTAAGTTTGGGGGTTTGATAAGTTGGTATTTTACAAACTTTTCTCGTATTTAATCTTAGATTTTTGCTATGTTTGATTCATAAAATAGTGTGTTTAAAGTTGTTTACTTCTATTTCACAGGTTTTATGTGATTTAGAAGTGATCGGAAAGAAAGCAAGTGAAAACAAGTCAAAAAGGGGATCAAAAGCAAAAATATGAAAAGTGGCCTCAGGTGTCGCAAATACGAATAGGAGCTCGCAATTACAAAGTCAACCATGCCAGTCAACGTTCGCAAATGCGAACATGTGAATCGGAATTGCAAAGTCAACTAGGTCCAACAGTGTTCGCAAATGAGAAAGTAGGGTCGCAAATGCGAAGTCAAACTAGACAGTCAACTTTTACAAATGCGAAGCCCTTTATCGAAAATGCGATATTCAAACAGAAAGGTCAAGGTTCGCAAATGTGAACATCCCTTCACAAATGCGAAGATCGCGCTTCAGTTCTGGCCACTTCTGTAATTTTACATTTTTGGCCCCAAACCCTTTAATACATAACCTAGCTTATCTTTGGCTTAATTTTCAGTCTCTTTACTAGAGAAAACAAGTTTGGGAGTTAGGGATCTTGTACGCACACTTGGGTCTTGAAGATTTGAAGCTTTGGTTGAGAATTTCTTGCCCATTTATGTTCATTTTTTTATTTCCTTGCTTTGTATTGAATATCTAAGTGTGTAGTATTTTTTTCAACACTTGAATCTTGTTTATGAGAATATTCATATTTAATGTTTGGATTAAATATCTTGTTGTGTTTATGTATTGAACGATTTTTATTTATTATGAAGTGAGTTATTAATTCTTTAATTATTATTGTTCTTTAATGTTTCTGAAGGGATTAGCTAACCCTAGGACTTACCCATTAACTTTGAATTAATTTCGCAAAATATAATTTGGGGTTGGGAAAGATTAACTAACAAGAACTTGAGGTGTTAACCCTCACTTTATAGATTCTACCTAGGGATATGATTGAACTACTTGTAGCCACATCAGGTACTCTTAATCTCTTAATTGTTTTAGGGATAATTCAATTAGGAAGTCTTGTTAGTCTTTGGAAGAAGCTAATATAGAATTAATATCCGAGGCTAATTAACATAAACTCGCTCATATTTGTAAAATGGTGAAATTCTTTGGATCGTTTCTTGAGTGTAATTCCCGTGTATTCATGCTTGTAGCAATTGATCATTTTACTTGCTTTCTAGGTTAGTTTATATTTTTGCATCTAGATATAAATATTTTCCCAAAACCCTTTTAAGTATTTGGCTTAGCATAACAAGCGATAATTCTATTACATTGCCTAATCGCTTACATACTGTTCTCTGTGGGATTCGACCTCGACTCATAGTTGGGTATATTATATTGCATGTGACCGTGTCCATTTACTTTTTAATGGTGGATTTGGACGTCAGCAAGAAGCCAACAAAAACATCAAAAGGATTCTGTGAATGATAGTGGACAATCATAGGCAATGGCACGAGAAACTATCTTTCGCCTTACTGGGTTATCGGACCACCATAAGGACATCGACTGGGGTAATGACATACATCTTGGTATATGGCACCGAAGTTCTGTTACCCATAGAGGTCGAGATGCCATCTTTATGTGTCATCCAAGAAGCCAAGTTAGACAATGCAGAGTGGATACAGGTCAGGCAGGAGCAACTCATGCTCATTAATGAGAAGAGAATGGACGCAGTATGCCATGGTCGGTTGTATCAAAATAGGATGGCCAATGCATTTAACAAAAGGGTAAAGCTTCGCTAGTTCATACCGGGGCAATTGGTTCTGAAGAAAATATTCCCCCACCAAGAAAAAACCAAAGGGAAGTTCGCACCGAATTGGCACGGTCCTTACGCAGTCCACCGAGTGTTGTTGGCAGGAGCTCTAATCTTGATAGAGATGGACGGAAGAGTCAGCACAAAGCCTATCAACTCAGATGCAATCAAGAGATACTATGTTTGAAGATAATAGACTTAGGTTTTGGCTATAACAGAAATACACTTGTCCTGACTTCCAATGGAGGGATACATAGGCAACCCACATAGGGTTCGATTTTTCTCTCTCTCCCCTCCTTTTGTAATAGAAAATCCAAATATCATTTTGTATCTTACTTCAAACTATGCCACGACTTGATTTTCCTTTGGAAGGAATACGTAGGCAATCCTCATCTGATTCGATCGTCTTTTGTAAATGAACTACGTCCTGGATTGATTCCATTTTGATACATAGGCATTCTGAGTCTGACTCGGCCACTTCATTTCAATATCATCATTTTTGCATCTGTTGTAATCGAACTATGTTTTGACCTGATTCCATTTGGATAGGTAGGATGCCTGAGTCATGCTCGGTCATCTTTATCGTATTTTCTTTATCATGATCCACGAACTACATTCATACCTGATTACATTACGGATATGTAGGCAACCTGAAAGTGTTCGATCATAACTCTAGGAAAACCTCTTTAATGCATTAGTTCATATCAGGATGCAATCACAGCGGCAAGAAGCCACGTCGTCAGAATCATCGTAGAGGATCGAAATCAACGGGAAAGAGTTTTCAAGGAACAACACTCGCATTTGAGGAATTTCTAAAACATGTCATAATCCGAAGGATAACATTTGCCAAAAAAGAAATATTTTTCAAAATGGTTTCTAAAGATATCATAATTCTCTCCACCTACCGAACTTTATGGCATAACCTCATCAAGACCGGGGCAAAGCCGGGACTACGGTCGATGCATACCAACACCCCCCATAATGACCCGATTGGTCATTTTGTATAATTGCGCCCCGTTTTACCTTTTCATGCTTCACACATGTGTGTTTATGGTTTTATGAATTGCGGCGTTGGTTCGTTCCATTCTGGAATGCTTTCGGGTTAATTTTGATTGTTTGATTCTTGACTTAGAAGTTTGAATTAGAAATGTCGATCAAACTTTGAATTTTGTGAAAACGACCCTGGAAATGTATTTTTATGGCTCTGATAGCTTCGTATCGTGATTTCGGACTTCGGAGTATGCCCAGAATTGATTTTGGAAGTCCGTAGGTTGATTTGCCGAAAAAATTGGCAGTTTGAAGTTGAAAGGTTTAGCCGTAGGTTGACTTCTAGTTTCAAGGTTGGAATTTAATTTTGGGACTTGGAATGGGTCAATTATGGTATTTATAAGTTGTATGCAAAATTTGGTGTCATTTGGAGTTGATTTGATAGGATTCAGACGTTTAGTTGTAACTTTAGAAATTCTTGAACTTTATTTTGAAATTCACGTGTTTTAATATTTGATTCCTAGTTTTATATGTTATTTTTGTATTTTGATTGCGCGAGAGAGTTCGTCTGATGTTTTTAGACTTGTGTGGATGTTTGGTTTGGAGCCCCGAGGGCTCAGATGAGTTCCAGACATGTATCGGAATGGTTTTGAACTTAAAAATGAACTGTTGTTGCTCTGATGTCGCAATTGCGAGAACCACCTTCACAATTGCGAAGGTGACAATAGGGGGTCAGATATCGCAAATGCGACTTCCCCTTCGCATTTGCGAAGGCAGCATAATTTGGACTAAGTTTGCAATTGCGAACATTTGTTTGCTTCTGCGATGCCCACCAATTCGCAATTGCGGAGCCTCCATCGTAATTGAGATAAATACTGAGGCTGTCAGGGTTCGCAAATGCGAGCCCTGATCTGTAATTGCGAGGGTGCGAACCTTGTGTCGCAAATGCGACATCTGCAGCTGGTTAAAGGGCTGGGAGGCGGGATTTTTGAACACATTCTCTCATTTTTGAACCCTAAACTCGGTAGGAGGCGATTTGGAAAAGGGTTTTTCTCCTATAAACTTTGGGTAAGTGATTCTAATCTATTTCTAATCACATTCCATCAATATATCTTATATTTTAACATCAAAATCATTGAATCAAAGTGAAAATTTGCGAAACTTTGTTAGGTTTTTTAAAAATAAAAAATTGTGTTTTGAGAGTCGATTTGGACTTGGATTTTGAAACTAATCATATATATGAACTCGTGGGGTCATGGGGTAGTCGGAATCGATCATTGGACACGAGTTTTGATCAGGCGAGCCCCGAGTTGACTTTTATTGACTTTTTGGGAAAAGTGTAAAGATCTCAGCTTTATCTATTGCAATTGATTTCCCTAGCATTGCTTGATGATATTAAGTTGATTTTGGTTAGATTTGAGTAGTGTGGAGGCAAATTTTAATGGAAAAGCTATTTCCAAGTGCTGAATTAGCCTAGTTGAGGTAAGTATCTTGCCTAATTTTGTGTGGGGGAAATACCCCTTAGGATTGGTATTGATTGATTCATTTGTGCTATGTGAAAGCCGTGTACGCAAGGTGACGAGTGGGTACACGGGTTGTACGTGGTATTTGACCGGTTTAGGCTATTTAAACTATTTCCAAGCTTTAATTGAAATGCCATTTCATGTTCTAAACTCTCATAGTCAATCTATTCTTACTTGTGTTAGTCTATCCTTATATGCATTAAATGATATTGTTAATACTTGTTCTACATCCTAATTGATAAATTGCTCTAATGCTTTAGTTGAACTTGTTGTCTCTTTATTGTTATATGTTATCTCTCCATTGTTGATTATTATTATTTGAAGTCATTATATATGTTATCTCTTTCATTTTTGATTATCATTAATTGGAGTTATTGTTCATGTTACCTCTTTCATTGTTGATTACCATTATTTGATGTTATTGTTCATGTTATCTCTTTTATTGTTGATTTCCATTATTTGAAGTAATTGCTACACGTTATCTCTTCCATTGTGAGTTATTCTTATCTAATATCGTGGTTATACATTATCCCTCTCATTGTTGAGTTATTGGTGTTGAAGTTGTGAAAGCCGTTATCACGTTGAGGCAAAGTTGTAATTGTTGAAACATCTTCCTTGTTGAGCATTTTTACATTTATTGTTGTTGTTGTTGATATTCTTGTATACATTGTGGTGGAGCCGTGGTGTAACGACCTAACCAGTCGTTTTTAGCATTTGCATCCCGTTTAGCTATTTAAAGTCTTGAGCAGCATCGTATGATTTATTATGACTTGTGTGAATCGTCGGTTTTGATTTTCAGGTTATTTAGAATTGATTTGGAAGAATGATTCTCTACTAAGAAGCTTTAAGTTGGAAGAATTAATCAAGTTTGACTTTTTAGTATTTTAACTCGAATCAAAGTTTTGCTGATTCTGTTAGGTACGGATGGTGATTTTTGACTTGGGCGTATGCCCGAATTTACATTTGGATATTTCTAGAAGGTTTCGGCACTAATTGGCAAAAGTTAGAAATTTGAAGGTTTGGAATGTTCATAAGTTTGATCCAAAGTTAACTTTGATGATATCGGGTTCCGATTGTAGTTTCGGGAATTGGAATAGCTTCGTTATGTCATTTGGGACTTGTGCGCAAAATTTGAGTTCATTCCGAGTTGATTTGAGATGTTGTTATGTATGATTTGAGGCCTCGAGTAGGTCCATATTATGTTATGGGACTTGTTGGTATATTTGGATGGGGTCCCGAGGGGCTCGGGTGAGTTACAGACGTGATTCGGATCATTTTTATCTCTTGTTGCATTGCTGAAGAGGAGCTGGTTCTGGTGTTGCGCAACTGCGATGGGTTTTGCGTAGGTGCGGTGGTCGCAGAAGTGGTAATGCGGTCGTACCTGCGAAAATGGTCTAGCTTGGAGTCTTCGCAGATGCAGAATTTGGGATGCATCTGCAGCTTCGCAGAAATGATGGATTTGGACGCAGAAGCGAGATGGAGTGCAGAAGCGCGCTTGGCTTTGCACCTGTGATTACGCAGAAGCAGAACAGTGTCTGTAGGTGCGAGTGGTCGACTGGTTAGTGGATTCTGCAGAAGCGAGGTTTTTGGTCGCAAATGCAAAATTGCCTGGGCAGAAACTATAAAATCAAGGGTTGTCCATTTGTATCATATATTGAGCTATAGACCTCGGATTTGGGCAAATTTGGAGGCGATTTTCATCACTTGGATTGGGGTTAGTGTTCTATACTCGGTTTTGATTATATTTCGTGAATCTATCTTCATTTTTGGCAATTGGATTATGAATTTTAAAGAGAAATTGGGGGGTTTTGTCTTAGATTTCATAAAGTGAATTTTTGAGTTTTGAGCATCGATTTGGAGTCGAATTTTAGTGAAACTAGTATGGTTGGACTTGTAATTGAATGGGTTATCGGATTTTGTGAGTTTTGTCGGGTTCCGAGGTGTGGGGCCAAGTTTGACTTTTTGGTTGACTTTGGCTTTTGATTAAAGATTCGACCTTTATCGATTAGGTTTGATTCCTTTGGTAATATTTTATGTTCTTGAGCTGCTTTTGGCTAGTTTCAAGCCCTTTGAAGGTCAGTACGTGCAGGATGGTATTTTTGGAGTATCGTTTGGCTTGCTCGATATTGGATTCAGCTTATTTGAGGTAAGCAACACTTCTAAACTTGGTGCTGAGGGTATGAATCCCTGAATATGCATGTTATGTGTTTGGTTTTAAGGTGATGCACATGCTAGCTGACGGACGTGTGGGCGTGCACCATGTGAATTGTGACTCGGTTGATCCTGTGGTATTGCGTAACTACCAAATCTTGTTTTTATCCATGAAATTCCTACATGCTAGAGTAATTGAGTTGTGATCCATGTTAGAAACCATGTTTAGGCTATATGGTTATCCTATTGGGACTCATTTAAGCCATTTGTACTGTTGAGTTATTTGCTTAAATTGCAATTATATACGGAGTCATATTCATTCATTTGCATATCATATTTCAGTCTCTGTTATCATTTATTATGTAACAATCCGCCCGGTCATTTTGAGGATTTGCATCTCGTTCGGTGGTTTAAAATCTCGAGCACCTTCGTATTATGTATTATGACTTGCGTGTGTGGCCGGGTTTGGTTTTTGGATGATTCAGAATTGATTTGGAAGGATTATTCTTGTTTTAGCAGCTTAAGTGGTAAGAGTTGACCAGAGTTTTACTTTTGTGTAGACGACTTCGGAATGGTGTTTTGATGATTCTGATAGCTTCATAGGGTGATTTGACTTAGATGCGTGTCCGGATTAGGATTTGGAGGTCCGTAGGTTAATTTGATGCATTTTGGCAAAAGTTGGAAAGTTGAAGGTTTGGAAGGTTGAGAGGTTTAACCGGGAGTTGACTTTATTAATATCGGGTTCGGATTGCGATTTCGGGAGTTGGAATAGCTCTGTTGTGTCATTTGGGACTTCCATGCAACATGTGACGTCACTCTGGGTTGATCTGATATGATTCTACGCGAGTTGTAGAAATTAAAAATTCATAGTTTATTAAACTTGAATTGAGGTACGATTCGTGGTTTTGATATTATATTTCGGGATTTGAGGCCTCAAGTAGGTTCGTGTTATGTTCTGGGACTTGTTGGTATGATTTGACGGGGTCCCGAGGGGCTTGGGTGTATTTTGGATCATTGGTTTAGAGACTAGTTAAGTTAAGAAATTTGACCATGGTCAATATCGAGTTAAGACAACCCCTTTTTAGTTTTTTGAGTGCATGAGCAAGTCCGTAGCGTATTTTATGATTTAAATTCATTTATGGTTTGTGTCCGAGAGGTTCCGGATGAGTTTCGAGGTGGTTTCAGATCATTTCGGTGAAGTTTGGGATTACTGGTGCTGGTACTTCGCAACTGCGAACATTCGCAATTTGCGAACTTTTGGTCGCAAATGCGACATCTGCAGCTGGGTTAAGAGTTGGAATTTCGGGATTTTAACTCATTCTTTCATATTCTGAACCCTAGACTCGGTAGGAGGCGATTTGGAGAGGGAATTTTCATCACAATCATTAGATAAGTGATTTTGATCAATTTCCAACTATTTTACATGATTATAAATGAGATGTAACATCAAAATTATGAGAATGAAAGGGGAATTTTGAGAAACTTTGTCTATGTTTTGAAAAATATAAATTTGGTATTTGAGAGTCGAATTGGACTCAAATTTCAAAATAAAATATACATATAGACTCGTGGGGTTATAGGTAGTCGAAATCTACCCTTGGACCCAGATTTTGACCGGGCGAGCCCGAGGTTGACTTTTGAGAAATTGTGTAAAGATCATAGCTTTATTTATTGGAATTGATATCTCTTGCATTATTTTATTAAGTCGCTTTTGGTTAGATTTGAGCCGAGCGGAGGTGAATTATAAAGAAAAAACTATTTTAGAGTATTGATTGGGGGCTTTTGAGATAAGTATATTGCCTAACTTTGTGTGGGGCAACTACCCCTTAGGATTTGAGTAGTTTGTGCTAATTTTGTTATGTGAAAGCCGTGTACGCGAGGCGACGATTATATACTCGGGCTTATATGTAGATAATTGACCGGTTTAGACTCTTAGGCTTTTTTTATGTACTTATTTGGGATTGTTAGAACATGTTATATCTTTTATTCTTCATGTCTACTATCACATGCTTTATTTGAAATTATTGTTACATGTCACATTCCTTACTTGTCGAGTTTTCTCTTATATGCTTTATTTGAAGTTATTATAACTTTTATCATTATGTGATTTCTTTTATTGTCGAGTTACTCTTAGTTGAAATTGTTGTTACATGATATCCTTTTGTTGCCGGGTTATTCACATGCATTTAGACGTAGTACTAGTTCATTCCATCTCTTTTATTGTTAGCCTATTCATACACGAGAATCCGAAGTTTGACACTTCATAGAAATACTTTCACTATTGAGTTTATCCTTAAATAATTAATTGGAATTGAGGTTATCGGAAGTCATTAATCTATTTTAATTAAAGTTGTGTTTAAGGGGGTGTTGTTCCTTGTCGAGTTACTTTTACCGTTTATTTTGTTGTTTTTGAGATTCTATATACATTGTGGTGAGCCCTGGGCTATTTGTTGTGGAAATATTGATATCGTTGGATCTTTGGAAAGGGTGTGGCCTATGGGCACTTGTGATACGATTTGATATGTTGTGATGATAGCACATGTGAATTATTGTGTGGTTTGGTTGTTGTTATGCGGGGTATAAGGGTGGCAGTTCACCGTTGTTGTAATGCGGGGCATAAGGGTGGCATCACACTGTTGTTGAATGTACAGAGTAATACAGGTGGCTATCAGAAAGATAAGGGTGGCTAATAATAATATCAGGGCGGAGTGATACGGATGGATATCAGAGAGATAAGGTGGCAATGTCAGGGGTGATGTGTGATGGCTTGGGGACATTGTATTGGTGATTTTCGTGTGATGGTGTGATTTTCCTTTTGTATGTCATACACCTTGCGTGACTTGTTTTGTTCCTTCGATGAGCTACTCGATGTATTTGATATTACTTGTTGACTTGGGCTGCAGTAGTACACTTGCACAAGCATACACCATAGCATCACTTATACTAGCTCAGGAGTATGAAACTTGACCTTTATTGATCATGCCCATGTGTTCTTGTATTATTCGTTTTCATGTTGCTATTGAGCATGTGACCATGCCGGGCGGTTTGTGATAGTGAGCTTATGACCATGCTAGTCGGATTGTGATTGTGAGCCTGTGACTACTTCAGGAGGATTGTGAATGTGCGCATGTGATCATGCCGGGCGGTTTGAGATATAGGCACGTGAGTTGTGTAAGGCCCCGTAAAATGTTTCCTAAAAACCCGGATTCTGTGATGCCAAGGTAGGCGTAGAGGTTAATAATAGTAGAGTTCAGACTTTTTGGATTGAACAGTGCGCTGGGAGTTGAAGAAAAATGTTGGGAAGAAGTATGCAGTTCTGCGGCCCATTCTGCGGTCGCAGAACCACTCTGCGGACCGCAGACTAGTCGCAGAACCACTATGTGAACCGCAGACTAGTCGCAGAGTGGGCCAGATTTCTGGGGCATTTTGATGCCCAATTTCGCGGTCATTATGAGATCGCATAACCGTTTTGCAGGCCGCATTCTTGTCGCATATCCCGCCTTGGGATTTTTCAGAGGGAAGTTTTGCGGTGCACTATGCGACCGTAGAACCGTTCTGCGATGCATTATGCGACCGCAAAATAGGTCTGCGGGCCGCATAGTGATCGCAGACCAAATTATTTCTTTTCTAGTTCTAGCCCCCCATTTTCACGGTCATTATGCGGTCGCATATGCGACCGCAGAACCAGTTTTGGAGCTTCATTTTTGGGGTTTTTAAACCCGACCCTATTTTGTTAAAACACATCCCATGGACCATTTTGATCATATTTTCTGATATTTTTAGAGTGAGAGAGAGGGTCCTAGAGGGAGAAGTGATCTTCATCACATTGCTCTCCAATTATCACTTAGAATCTTGAAGATTATCAAGAGAGGCACCGAGGTCTTCTTCCTAAGAGGTAAGATTCTATCACTCAAACTCTTAATTTCAAAATGTAACAAAAATGGGCCATTAGTAAGGTAATTCATGGGGATGGGAGTGCTTACCTTGCATGCATGTATCCTTGTAATATGTGGGAAGATTGTGAGCTAAAAATGACAGAGAATGGGTTGGGGAAGGATGGAATCCTCCACAAAGAAAAGGGCCTTGAGGCATTGATGCACACCTAGTGTTTGATAATATGCTCAAATGAGCTAAAACCATGTTCATCTTCCTAATTTTGGTTCAATTTTATTATATTGCTAAAATAGATTGAAGTGGCTAATATTCCGGAACATCTTAGAGTTTTAAGGAGCTCAATTGAGGTATGTTGGCTAAACACCCTTCTTCTTAGAATCGAACCCCACAGTGACCATGTAATTGGAGTAAGCCCTTGATCATTATAGAATTGGCGATTTCTAACATGTTTGTGTTGAAGGATGTAAGTTCAATATTAATTATAAATGCTTCATCGTGTTATCTTGTCATTGAGGATGTGTTTAAAAATGTGAAATATGTGTTAGAAATGTTAAGACCTCATGTCAAGATCGAAATAAAGGTTGTTATGCCAAACTGTATGAAAAGCCTCTATGTGCCTAAGATTCCCAAATTGCTCATATGTGAATTTAATGTCTTGAATGGGGAGCCTTATTGATTTTGATAATGATATTGAATGTGGAAAAGGGGTCTGGAACTATGAAATACGGCCAAGTGCCAAGAATGACTTTGTAATCATAATCACTAGTGTCAATGAATCTAAGGTACATGAAAGAAGTACGATGTGAGATGATTTACTGAAAAAGGTAATGTCTCAAATAAGATGGCCTAGCCGGTCGGGACGAGATCAGACTCCATGTAAGAACATGGTGGTATTGTGGATGAAATTGTGAAAAGGGTTGATGTCTCAAATGAGATGGCCTAGCCGATCAGGCCGTGATCGGATGCCATGCCGCACACATGGTGGTACTGTGCTGGAAAGTTATAATGCAATTGTTGTAATGTCTCAGGTGAGGCAGCCTAGCCGATCGGGCCGAGATCGGACTCCGTGTAAGAATACGGAGGTATTGTGAATTATGGAACATCGGTACTAAAGGTCACCCAACCTAGTAATATGGAAATTGTCTTGAAAATGTATATGATCCTTAACTTGTTGTTTTACCATTATTTGAAGCCCTTATTGAATTCTTGACTCTTCCTCTTGTATTATTATTCATTCTATTGAGTTGGTATTTAGCTATACATACTAGTGCTATTCAATGGTACTAACGTCCCTTTTGCCGGGGGCGCTGCATCTTTAAATGGATGCATGTGGTTATATAGCAGACAGTGTGGATCGCAGATAGTGTTCCATCCTCTTCTCAGCGAACTCGGTGAGCCCCATTTCATTCCGGGGTCAAGTATGGTATCTTTTGTTTATATTATGGTCACTTTTTGAGGTATAGCTGGGGCCTTGTTGCCGAGACCATCTTTACTCTCTTTTGTATCTTTAGAGGCTCCGTAGACACTATGTGGGTTGTATATGGGTTTTGGGAATGTTAAACAAGTTATGTTGTGTTTGATCACTTGTTCCACATGAACTTTAAGAAATGTGTATTTTGGGACTTAAAAGCGCAATGACTAATGAAATGATTTAGGATTGTATGAATGAGATTCTCACTGTATAATTAATGAAATCACGTCTTCTTTTGATCATGAGTTAATTGGGTAGAAAGTATCTAACAGGCTTGCTCGGCCGGGTTCACTTGGTTGAGTGCCTGTCGTGCTTCCCGAGGATGGGGCGTGACAAACTTGGTATCAGAGCCTAAATTTTTAAAGTGTCCTAGGATGTCTTGGAGCCGTGTCTGGTAGAGTCCTTCTTATCGGTGTGTTGTCAACCACATCTATAAGTTGGAGGCTACTTGGACATTTAGGAACAATACCCTTCTTTGATATTCTGGATCGTGCGATGAAACTAATTGTGCAACTGCTCCTCCTCTAACTCGTGCATTCCTTTAACTTTCAGTATATGGCACCTAAGAAGAGAGAAAGAACTGGCCAAGGAGCCAACGTCGCCTTAGGAGTGGCAATTGACCCTTTATTTGATGAAGCGGGTGAACACTCGAGGGGTGAGGATAATCCCCCGACTGCTACACTACCTGATTTCACTACACCGGCCCAGGCCACACCAGTTCCTACAATGTTGAAGTAAAGTTTGTACTTGTTATTCTATCTCCCTGTTGTTATTTATGCATTACATTATGGTAAGGGAGAGTGTTAATGCACGAAGGGTGATGTCGTGCCATATTATGAGTGTTAATGCATGAAGGGTGATGCCGTGCCATATTGTGAGTGTTAATGAACGAAGGGTGATCTTGTGCCATAATGTGAGTGTTAATGCACGAAGGGTGATGTCGTGCCATATTGTGAGTATTAATGCACGAAGGGTGATGCCATGCCATATTGTGAGTGTTAATGCACGAAGGGTGATGTCGTGCCATGATATGAGAGCAAAAGCACGAAGGGTGATGTCGTGCCATGATATGAGAGCAAAAGCACGAAGGGTGATGCCGTGCCGTTTCTATTAATTTTATGGTGAGATTGAGAGTAAAAGCACGAAGGGTGATGCCGTGAATTTTTCTTTACTATATTCACTATTCCTGTTGATTCATGGTATATTGACTGCTCCGGTGATCATTCTGTTGTAGTTCTTTATCTGTATTCCTCTCAGTATGTCTCCCATCCCGACATTTCCTATTTAGTTCTGCATTCCTGTTATTAGCGTATACACTGTTAAATTGTACAGGATGATTGTAGGTGCCTTGCCTTAGCCTCGTCACTACTTCATCGAGGTTAGGCTCGACACTTACCAGTACATGGGGTCGGTTGTACTGATGCTGCACTCTGCACTTTCTGTGCAGATTTTGATACCAGCTCAGGTTGATCGAGATTTGCTATTGGTCCGCTGTCCAGAGACTCAAGGTAGATCTGTCGGCGTTCACAGACCTTGAAGTCCCTGTCTATCTTTTTATGTCCTACTGTTTTCTTTCATTCAGACAGTTGTATTTCTTTCAGATTATTACTTGTAGTAAATTCTATAATGTTCGTGAATTGTGACTCTAGATCCGGGTGGTAGTAATTAATATCGTTTTATGATATTCCGCACTTATTATATTTTATTTTAGTTAATTATTATTATTTACTGAATGGAAATAAGGAATTGGTTTAATGATTCTCTAACGTTGGCTTGCCTGGCAAGTGAAATGTTAGGCGCCATCATGGTCCCGTCGATGGAAAATTCCGGGTCGTGATATGTAGTTATATATATGTATCTATTTTCTTTACCTAACCACGCTATAGTAGGCCGGGTACGACACCTATTGTGTAACCACTGATTAGTTGGGTATGATGAGACATGATATGAGATATTACCGAGCCATTGTGTGTCCGGGTACGATGATGTGTGATATGAGGCTACCGAGTCCTCTCGAGGCCGACTACGTCGAGTCCTGTTGAGGCCGGGTATGGTTGAGACCTCCTTAGGCCGGGTACGATCGGGTCCTCTATGAGGCCGGGTATAGAGTGGTGTGTGAAGTGAGTCTACCGAGTCCCCTAAAGGCTGGTTACGCCGAGTTCTACTGAGAATGGGTACAACCGAGACCTCCTGAGGCCAGGTACGACTGAGTCCTTTATGAGGCAGGGTGTGGAACGAAATATGATAATATGCCCCAAAGAGTGGCGGGATGTATCCCCCCCCCACACACACACACACACACACATATATATATATATATATATATATATATATATATATATATATATATATATCACGGCCCCAAAGAGTGGCTTGATTTTACAAAAGCTTGTGTACATTCATGACTCATGGTTATAGAGTGTATGCCCCCAATGGCTTGTTTATGGTATTCAGGTTAAAGCTTGTGCAATTCTATCTCTTATGATATTCCCCTGGTTTACATACATTATCCGTTTTACATACTCAGTACATCTTTCGTGCTGACGCCCTTTTCTTTGGGCGTTGTGATTAGGAAGATATAAGCATGGACATTGGTTCGCACGGGCCTTCGGGCATCGTGTGACAATCGCACCTCCTAAGGTTGGACTGTGACAACATGAGTATTAGGGTGTCGAATTAATTATAACTATGCGATACCCTATGTGCAATTTAATATATGGCCGAATAAGCAAGAAAAAATCAAAATAATATGACGTCCTACATATGGTTCCACTATGCTTATATATTATGATGGGCAAAGGTCCAAATATGCCCTGGTACTACATGAAATTGAGCATATTTGACCTTCGTTAATACTTTAGCTCAAATATGCCTTTACCGTCACATAATTGGTCCATATATGCCCTTAGAGTTATACAGTTGGCCCATATATGCCCTTTTCGAAACGAAATTCACCCAAACTAATTAGCTCTTTCGTTAATTGTATTAAAGTGTATTACAAACACTATTTCCTTTTTATTAGTACTTTCTCTTTTCTTTCTTCTTTTTACTTTTCTTCTTTTTTTTCCTTTTTTTTCTCTCTTATCCTTTTCCTCCATTACTGATGTCTTCTCCATTTTCGTCACCAATTTCACTTGACAAAACTCATGAATATCAATTACTAAGAAAATTCTCCCATAACGTAATCAAGTTCCACTTTCACCGGCTCTCTAAATAAACGAAATTAAATTATTCCAAAAATTATGGTTTAAACTTTAAAATAATAAAAACATCTCAACCTTTAACAATACTCAAAAGACCAAATTATTTAAATTATTTCCAGAAAGATAATTTAATGATTAAAAGCTTAGAGTTTAAGTTGTAGTGTTATAAATTTGAGTTGTTAGTCTTTTTTCATCTTTTTCAGCTGCACATTTTCTATTTTTTTTATTAACTATGTAAATTAGGGGTGTACATGGAACGAGTTGGTTCAGTTTTGATGGTTTTTATCAAAACCGAACCAAACCAATTATATCGGTTTGGATTGTTCGGTTTTGTTGGTTTTTTTGGATTTTTTGTTACATAAATATTATTTCAATCTTACTTTGTTAAAATTTTTAGAACTAAATATATGTTCAGTAAATATTTAAAAATTGACAAACATATGATCTATAAAAATATTCTTATGGGGGAATTTTCTTAGTAATTCGAATTCATGAGTTTTGTCAAGTGAAATTGGTGACGAAAATGGAGAAGACATCAGTAATGGAGGAAATCGGATAAGGGAGAAAGAAAAAGGAAAAAAAAAGAGAAGAAAAGAAAAAAGAAGAAAGAAAAGAGAAAGGTAAAGAAAAAAAGGTACTAATAAAAAGGAAATAGTGTTTGTAATACACTTTAATACAATTAACGAAAGAACTAATTAGTTTGGGTGAATTCCATTTCGAAAAGGGCATATATGGGCCAACTGTGTAACTTTAAGGGTATATATGGACCAACTATGTGACGGTAAGGGCATATTTGAGCTAAAGTATTAACGAAGGACAAATGTGCTCAATTTCGTATAGTACAAGGGCATATTTGGACTTTTTCGTATTATGATACATCTAATAATGGGAAGCCATGAAGCAGGGCTTTAGTTAGAAAGGAATTACACTTTTGTCGTTTGCTCGGGCATCGTCTTTGACGAACAACTCCGCGTACCTCGCAAAACAAGCAAATGGCAAAATATTAGTAAAATAATAATGCAACAAAATAAATTAAATGTAAGCAAAATATTTTAATGGTAATTGCATAAAACGTTTTTGAAAAATAGTTTGGAAAGTATTTTTGAAAATAAATTTTAAAAATAATTTAGGAGACTCGAATAATATATGACGTAGCAAATAGACATTAGAACGTGAACCTCAGCTTGGTTGCAACTCCGGTAGCCAACCATGTTACTTTCCAAAGCGTAGATTATCGTGTTCTCGTCTTTTATTTTTATTTGACTCTCTTCATCACCTCGTTTATTTTTCGGGACTAGAAAAATGTAGTATACTATTCATCTATATTATATTAAAAGCACGAAGGACTTAGCGAAATGTTGTTCGCCTTTTTTACCCTTTAAAAATAAAGCTTACATTGGATAAAATAGTGATTTAGTTATTTTTCTAATATGTATGAATACTCATTTAATTATTTTTCTAATATTTAGGACTAAAAAATCAACTAAACTTTATATATTACATTCTTCCTTATTTGGATTACGTAGAAAAATTTAATATTTAGAACTTCAAAAATATTAACATTTTACTTTATATAAATTTTTACACTTAAATTATATATAAATGGCAAGAAAATGAAAGAATTAAAAATACTAACCAAATAGGACATAACCACTTGGTATTTAGAAGTTTATCCCTTTGGACAGATACCAGGAATTCAATAAATAAATAAAAAGAGGACGTACGACGTTCTTGGAAGATGACGGAGTAACGTTTTTTATGTTTTGATTTAGGTGAAACCCTTTTATATACTAAAATACTTTAAAATATACAAAACTATTTTCCACTCATTTGATTTTCTTACAATTTGACAAAAGAATTTTTATTCGATAAAATATAATTATAATCGAATATTTAAAATTTGGTATGAGCTAATATTAAGAATTTAAATTAATAAAATATAATTTATATCTTTTATTGCTAAAAATAAATAATTAAGTATTTGGAATAGCTAATTAGCAAAAGAACTTAATTTTATTATTTTTCAAATTCATCATACAAGTAAAACTATCTTCAGGTTGACAAAAATCTTGGCTTAAATAGATATGTTTCAATAGAAAAGACCACCGATGATGAAAGAAATTAGAAAATAAAGTCGAATCAATTATAATATAGTATTAAAAAATAACTTGGTTAAAATTCAAAATATAAGAAATAGGAATGAAATAATAAGTATTCAAAATAAGTTAGACATTTATTATTATTTTTATTCTTCATCTATTCCAATAAATGGCCCTCTATAGCTTTTTGTATACTTAATAAATTATTGGTTGTAAAATACACATTCAGTATTAGTCAGTTTTAGACCTTACATTGTTACTTAATTATTCATTTTTTCCCTAGAAACTATATGACCTAGCCGTTCATTCCAATAACTCTAAAAGAAAGATACAAAATTTTTAATTAGTGTTAATTTGATGACTGTTTGAAGAATTATAATAAAAATATATAACGATTTCAATCATGTTAGATTTAATATTATGTCACAAAAATAACTACAATTTTATAAGCTTACCCCAAAGGATATTCCCTTCAAATTAATATAAAATATATGTGCTCAAATGTTTTACGTGTGAACCAGTTTCTTCTAAAAACTACATGACGACCCTCTTTATTCCAAATCTCTAAAAAAAATATAATTATTTTTATTGATGGCCTTTTGAAGAATCATAATAAAAATATATAATAAATATCGAAGTTTAATTACCAAAAAAACAGATATATCAATCATTTTAGATTCAATATCATGTTATAGGAAATACTACAATTTTCGTAAGATTTTTTCCAAAGATATGCCCTTCAAATTAAGAAGAAATACGTGTTCTCCAATGGAAATGTGTATCGATCATTTTACCTTTTAAAAATAAATTTTAGAATTATTATAAAACTAATTATTTTCAAATATAATGAAAAATGGAGTTAATCAATATTAGAATTATTTAAATACTAATTCCATTTGAATAATGATATATCGAAACTAAATATGCTCTTTCAAATATAATTCTGAGTCATTCTCCGATGTATTTTACTAACTTACTTTAGTATTCTTTTTGAATGTCTTTTCTCATTTTCAGGGCACTTTGATTTTGTGTTCATATGAAATTCATGGATTATTAGTTATTTGCTATTTGTGTGAAGTCCTATCCACTATTTATGTTTTCAATGACTATGTGTACTACTGAAACTGAAAAGGAAGCATGCTAACTTTATTTATTAAAAAAGTGGCATAAACTTTAAGTTGAATTATTAACTGATGATTGAGGATTTTTGTGAGACGTTTTTTTTTCTTAATTGAGTTAGTTATACGTACAATGTCAATATTAATGACTATTGTTATGAACTTTTATTTTTATTTCATAACTCAAACACTCATTGAGATAGGATACACGCGTGCGTACCCTGAACGATTTTTTTATTATATTGAATGTATAATTCTTATTGGATAAAAATTATAATTATAATTAAATTTAAAACTTGGGATGAGCTATTAATAAGATTTGAATCAACAACAAAAAAATCTCTTTAACGTTAAGAACAATCCTAGTTAACCAAAAAAGTCTTTGTTTTAACTAATTTGCGAAAAATCCAAGTCATTCTTTTCAAAATTTATAATAAAATAGATTATAATATAGTAGTAAGAGTCAAACTGTTAAAAATGCAAACGTTAAAAACAATAAGAATAAAACATTAGAAGGCAAAATATATTCTAAGTTAGTGGCTATTAATTAATTTTCTTTCTGGTATCCGTTCAAATAAATGACAAATCTCTATACTTTTCTCTGTACAAAGTTACTTATTTTAAAATATTAACTTAATGTAGACATTTTTAAAACTTAGCATTTGATAACTTGGTTTACATGTTCTTCATATACACATATTTTACTGATTGAAGCTAAACACAAATGCAACGCACGTACACTAAAGCTAGTTATTAGTAAATACTACAAGATTGTAGTAACGACCCGGTCGATCGTTTTGAGAGTTAGAGCCCATATCCCCTATTAACTGCTTCTCCGTATCGTTTTATGCTATTGTGACTTGGCGAAAGGTTTCATTTTGGTTTTCGGAAGTGTTTGGGACACTTAGTCCCTAAATGGAGGTTTAAGCCTTAGGATTGGTACCGTAGTCAGAACTGTATGAAGATAACTCCGAAATAAAATTCCGTCGATTTCATTAGCTTCGTTGTATGATTTTGGGCTTAGGGAGTGTCCGGATTGTGTTTTGGAGGTCCGTAGCTCATTTAGGCTTGAAGTGGCGAAAGTCGATTTTTTGGAGTTTTGGGCCGGTAGTGGAATTTTTTATATCTGGGTCGGATTCCAATTCCGGAAGTTGGAGTAGGTCCTTAATGTTGAATATGACTTGTATGCAAAATCTGAGGTTAATCAGACGTGGTTTGGTTGGTTTCGGCATCGGTTGTCGAATTTGGAAGTTTCAAGTTTCTTTAAGTTTGAATTGGAGGGTGATTCGTGATTTTAGTATTGTTTGATTGATTTGAGGGCTCGACTAAGTTTGTATGGTGTTTTAAAACTTGTTGGCATGTTTGGTTGAGGTCTCAGGGGCCTCGGGTGTGTTTCAGATGCTCAACTGATCATTTTGGACTTTGGAAAGATAGCAGATTTTTCTGGTTTTTGTTGCAGAAGTTTGTTCTTCGCGTTCGTGAAGGTGTGGCCAGTGGAAGCATCGCGAACGCGAAGAGTAGGACGCATTCGCGTAGAGGAAAAATGGAACAGCTGGGACCCCAAGAATTTATTCTACGTGTTCGCATAGAGGAGAACGCGTTCGCAAAGGGTTTGGCAGGTGAAGCTACGCGTTCGCGAGAGGACTCTCACGTTCGCGAAAGAGGAATTTCGATCAGTGGATTTTTGTTCTACGCGAACGCGAGGATATGGCCGCGTTCGCGAAGAAGGATTACCTGGGCAGTACTTAAACATTTCAAAATCGAGGGTTAGCCATTTTTATCAACACTTGAGTTTGGGAGCTCGGATTTGGACGAGTATCAGTTGGGTAATGATTCTTAATTTGATTTTGATTATAACCCACTAATCTATCATTAATTTTATCATTTAATTTCGGATTTGGGGTGAAAAAAATTGGAAAACAATTAAGAAGAGTTCTTAGACCAAATTTTGGGGTTTTGATCGAGATTTTGGTATCGGATTTGAGTGAATTTGGTATGGTTAGACTCATGAGTGAATGGATGTTCGTATTTTGTGACTTTTATCCGATTTCGAGACATGGGCCCGGGGAGGCTTTTTGGGCGATTTTTCCAATTTTGTGCCTTACCTTTGATTTCAATAGCTAGATTAGTTTCTTGTGGTTATATTTATACTATGTAATTAGTTTGGCAAGATTTGGGCCATTCAGAGTTGGATATTCGTGGAAAGAGCATTGTGACGGATTGAATTGAGCTTAGTTCGAGGTAAGTGGCTTGCCTAACCTTGTGTGGGGGAAACTCCCTTTAGGATTTGGTACGGTTTGATATGTGAGCGCCGTGTACGTGAGGTGATGAGTACGTACACGGGCTATTTGTTGTAAAACTCCATCTTTCCCTAAGTCATAACTTGTTTTCTCCTTATTTGAAACACACTAGCATATGTAACTATCCTGTTTAGACTAGAATAGCATGCCTACTTGTTTAACTGCCTATTTGAACTCTGTGCAGCATGTTTAGTGAAACTACCTTCTTTCCTTGACTTGAACTTACTCTAAACTGTAGGATTTCTTGCTGTAACTATTATTTCGGTTGGTTGCGCTGCATATTTACTTTGGGACTACGGAACGGTATTTCGGGAGATCCCCCTGTACTGCATATTTATTTTGAGACTACGGAACAGTATTTCGGGAGATCCCCCTGCATATTTATGTTTGGGAATATGAGACGGTATCTCAGAAGATTCCCTATTGTTATCACTGTGTTTTGAGCTATTGTCTTTCATTGATTCTATTCCTGTTAGATTTCCGTATATAATTTACTGTGATAATTCATTCTGCCTTATTTTATTATATTTATACCAGTAGGGCCCTGACCTGATCTCGTCACTACTCAACCGAGGTTAGGCTTGGCACTTACTAGGTACCATTGTGGTGTACTCATGCCCTTTCCTGCACATGTTTTTTTTGTGTGTGTGCAGATCCAGGTTTTTTTCCTCGTACCAGCCTCATCACTAGTTGCAGTCGCTGCTGCTTATTGGAGACTTCAAAGTATATCTGCCCGTGCCCGCAGATGCTCAGAGTCCCCCTCTATCCCCCTATGTTCATTTTTTTCCTCTTTCTGTAGAAATGATGTATAGAACAGTTAAGACTTCTTAGTAGCCTATGACTTGCGGGTTTTCGGGTTTTGGGAATTGTTTGGTACATTTCAAAGGTGATAATTGTATATGCCGAGTGGCTTTCAGTTGCTTATTAGATATTTGTTACTGTTAGTGGTTTATGTTCGAGTACTTATCTCATTTCTGCAATGTGTTAGGCTTACCTAGTCGTAGAGACTAGGTGCCGTCACGACAACTTACAAGGAGATAAATTGGGTCATGACAATTGTCAAAAGGCAGTAGGCAACAGCAGGGATCTCATAGTCATTATGTCTACAAAAATTATCAATGACTCAATCAAGGCATCGTTTTTCCAGTTAGGTGATAATATGAATAGAAATCCAACAATTCCCAACAATTCCATTCTTTTACATTTAATCCATCCATAATAGTAGCAGCATTACAAAGAGGTTACAATAGCCAACCCAAAAATGATCAAGAATGCAACAGCCATAGTTGACGAGAAAAATGTTGTCAATACATAATAATCAATCGAAATTGGTACCACAAAAGTGAAACGGCAATATCAACTCCAACTAGCAACCTAGCGTTTTGAGAAAACAAAGGACCAAGAAAAATTATGAATTATCCAGACAGAATCAAGGCATCAAGTAAGCTGTATACGGTTAAAACCGGGGCCACCCGATTTTACTATTTGACCGAGACCGGGAGATTGCATCGAAGGACGGCCTCGTAACAGAACAGACTAAATCACGAGGACTAGGTACCAAGTTCATAACCGAGGTACCTGTCGAGATCGAGGCTAGTAGCGATCGAAGCCAAACGAGACAGACATCGAGCAAGATCGAAGATAACATAATAATAGAAAGGCGAGATATCAGTGACTGGTCGAGGATCACGGCGTAAACCTCGGTGACTGGTCGAGGATCATGGCGTAAATCTCAGAACGGATCAAATCAGAAACGGTTAATTAGCTAATCATGAGATTTCCTTCTGTAATTAGAATTATACCATAAGTTGAACTCCTCTACTATAAGACACATTGTTCTCGCATAAAAAAGCCAACATAACTCTCTCTCTTTAGCTTATACTCTCTTGTCCATCAACTTGCTTTATTCTTAACTGTTTTGGTATCAATCAATTCGAAGGCCTCCTAGCCCAAGGGCCGAATTCCGTTTCAACACTGGTTCACTTTACTTTATAGTTCATTTCTATCATTAATCTTCATATTTATCTATTGGTATTAAGTGAAATCACATATCCTTAGAACCTCATTATAAGTTTAATTGTTATCCAATTTTAAGGGTAAACAGTTTGACGCCCACCGTGGGGCCTAGGATAATAGTGATTGCTTAATACTGATTCCGATAACACACACTGCTTTACACTTGTTCTCGTAAGAAACTTTGTTTTCAGGATAAACATGTCAAACTCACAAGCAGCGCCTACACATGGTGACAACAACCTTAGATTTCACGGGGAAAATGACAACATAGCCACCCCAGAAATCGAGGTGCCTCAGGCCAACCTCGAGGGAGCACCAATTGCAAATCCCGTCAATGTCAGTTCACATGTCGCCTTAAATGCAAAATTGGGCGTTGATCCCGAAGGTAGTATACGCAGGGAAGTTTGATCAGGTGGTCGAGGTACGCAGGGCAGAGAAGATGGTGGAGTTAGCCTCCAATTGATATTCGAAATGTTATAGGCTCAACAGGCCGCTATAGCACAACTACAAAATCAACACCGAACACCAAGTAGGATCAAACCAGAAGTTGTTCAAAGGATCGAGCCTTTGCCGGAAAGGTCGAATGCCAACGAATCAGGGACTGACCCCGCCATTATGAAAATGTTCGAGGAGCTCACTAAACGGATTGAATCGAGAGAAAAGAAAATCGAGGCAAATGACAAGAAAGTAGAGACATACAACTCCCGGGTTGACCAAATACCGGGGGTACCGCCGATTCTAAAGGGTATGGATTCAAAAAAAAAGTTGTACAAAAGCCTTTTCCTCTAAGTGCGGCACCGAAACCCATTCCGAAAAAATTCCGAATGCCAGAAATTCCTAAGTACATTGGGACCACCGACCCTAATGAGCATGTCACTTCTTATACATGCACAATAAAAGGGAATGACTTGGAAGACAATGAGATTGAATCTGTTTTACTGAAGAAATTTGGAGAAACCTTGTCGAAAGGAGCAATGATATGGTACCACAGATTTTTGTCTAATTCCATCGCTTCCTTCGCCATGCTTGCAGACTCCTTCATAAAGGCACATACCGGAGCGATAAAGGTTGCAACTAGGAAGTTGGACCTCTTCAAGGTGAAACAAAAAGAAAACGAAATGTTAAGGGAATTCGTATCTCGATTCCAGATGGAAAGCATGGAACTACCACCGATCACAGAGGATTGGGCTGTTCAAGCCTTTACTCAAGGTTTGAACGAACGCAGTTTGGTGGCATCACGACAACTAAAATAGAATTTAATTGAATATCCAACGGTAACCTAGGACGATGTACATAATCGGTACCAGTCAAAGATCAGGGTCGAGGATGATCAATTGGGGGACCCCTTCCGGTTCCGTTTATCCAAACAACATAGATTGTAGAAACAGCAGCCCAGGACGCAATCCCATCCGAAATGATCGAAGAAACGATCGAGGACAGAGCTCTCGAGGGCTTATGAGCAAAAGTGGCTTCGACAAACATGCCGATCCCACAGAAGCATCACGATTATTAGAATACAACTTCAGCATCGACGCATCAGGTATTGTGTCAGCCATTGGGAGAATCAAAGATACTAGATGGCCCAGACCCCTACAAACCGATCCATCACAAAGAAACCCCAATCAAATATGCAAATACCATGGTACACATGGTCATAGAACCGAAGACTGCAGATAACTAAGGGAGGAGGTGGCCCATCTATTCAACGAGGGTCACCTTTGAGAATTCTTGAGCGACCGAGCTAAGAACCATTTCAGAGACAAGGATGCAAACAGGAAAAATGAGCAGGAAGAACCACAACACATGATTCACATGATCATTGGCGGGGTCAATATTCCACAAGGGCCCATATTCAAACGCACTAAAGTATCAATCACCAGGGAAAAACGAACTCGAGACTATGTGCCAGAAGGAACTTTATCATGATGAGGAAGCAGAAGGGATCTCACAACCCCACAATGATGCTTTGGTAATCTCTATCCTTATGAATAAAATTCAGGTTAAACGTGTTTTAATTGATCCAGGACGCTCGACCAATATTATTCGATCGAGGGTCGTGGAGCAGCTCGGCCTAAAAGATCAGATCGTACCCGCAGCTTGAATTCTAAATGGCTTCAACATAGCGAGTGAAACAACTAAAGGTGAAATCACCCTACCAGTAAATGTAGCGGGAACTATTCAAGAAATAAAGTTCCATGTGATTGAGGGCGATATAAGATACAACGCACTGCTTAGAAGACCCTGGATTCATAACATGAGGGCAGTCTCCTCAACCCTTCACCAAATGTTGAAGTTCCCAACACTTAATGGAGTAAAAACGGTGTATGGGGAACAACATGCTGCAAAAGAGATGTTCGCGATCAACGAAGTAATACTGGTATCGGCGCTTTCGTCAACAAAGGGATCAGAGTCCAAAGGAAAACAGAAAGCTAAATAGCAACCACAACCACTAGCCTCGACTCAGTCGGAGAAGCAGGGAACGGACGAGGACGATGACTACTGGATCCCTCGATCCGTCATAATCCCTGAGGATTCCGACGCCACCAAATTGACTGTCGAGGAACTGGAGCAAGTCATACTGATGGAGCATCTACCCGATCGAAAGGTATACCTGGGTAAGGGGTTAACCTCAAGCTCAGGGAAAAACTCATTAGATTTCTTATCGATAATATGGATTGTTTTGTTTGGTCCCACCTAGATATGACAGGGATCCAGTCAGAGATCACTACACATCAACTGAGCTTGGACCCAAAGTTCCGCCCGATAAAACAAAAGATAATGCCTCAGTCCAAGGTAAAACATGCATTCATCAAGGACAAGGTATCCAAACTTTTCAAAATAAGATCCATTCGGGAGGTAAAATATCCCGAATGGTTGGCAAATGTAGTCGTAGTCCCTAAAAAGAGAAATAAACTTAGAATATGCGTAGACTATAAAGATTTAAACAAAGCATGTCCTAAAGACTCTTTTTCTCTGTCGAATATCGATTACATGATTGATGTTATGACCGGCCATGATATCCTTAGTTTTCTCGATGCCTACTCCGGGTACAATCAAATACAAATGAACCCGGAGGATCAGGAAAAGACTTCATTCACACGGTACTTATTGTTATAATGTAATGCCGTTTGGACTAAAAAATGCTGGTGCCACTTATCAACGCTTATTAAATCGAATGTTCGAAGAACAAATAAGTAAATCAATGGAGGTTTATATTGATGATATGCTAGTTAAGTCCCTGCGAACAGAGGACCATTTGACACATTTGCAGGAGACCTTCGATATACTAAGGAAATACAACATGAAGCTCAACCCGGAGAAATGTGCATTCAGGGTCGGCTCGGGCAAGTTCCTCGACTTTATGGTATCAAATCGGGGAATCGAAATCAACCCCAATATGATCAAGGCAATCGAAGACAACACGGTCGTGGACAATGTTAAGTCTGTATAAAGATTAACAGGGCACATAGCCGCCCTAGGCCGATTCATCTCGAGGTCTTCAGATATAAGTCACAGGTTCTTCTCACTGCTAAAAAAGAAGAACAATTTTGCATGGATCCCGGAATGCCAACAAGCATTGGAAGAATTAAAGCGGTACCTCTCGAACCCGCCACTGCTTCATACCCTGAAAGCGAACGAGCGACTCTACTTGTACTTAGAAGTCTCAAAAATCGCGGTAAGTGGGGCCCTAGTTTGAAAAGAGCAAGGTACGCGATTTCCTGTTTACTATGTTAGTCGAACTTTAGGTGAGGCCGAGACTCGATACCCACACTTAGAAAAATTAGCGATTGCCCTAATAAGCACCTCTAGGAAATTAAAACCATATTTTCAGTATCACCCGATCTGCGTTGTGACTACTTATCCTCTTTGCAATATTTTGCATAAGCCCAAATTTTCGGGCCATATGGCCAAATGGGCCGTCGAGATCAGTGGGTACGATATCGAGTATCGACCCCAAACGACGATCAAGTCTCAAATCTTAGTGCACTTCGTGGCTGACTTTACGCCAACCCTCATACCCGAGGTCGAAAAAGAACTATTAATAAAGTCGGGTACATCATTAGGGGTGTGGACCCTCTTCACAGACGGTGCTTCGAACGTGAAGGGGTCCGGGTTAGGCATCGTTTTGAAGCCACCCACGGGTAATACAATTAGACAAGCTATCAAAACTGCCAAGTTAACTAACAATGAGGCCGAGTATGAGGCCATGATTGCAGGTCTCAAGCTAGCTAAAGGTTTGGGAGCAGAAGTCATTGAGGCCAAATGTGACTTTTTTCTTATGGTAAACCAAGTCAACAGAACCTTCGAGGTTTGAGAAGATCGAATGCAGAGATACTTGGACAAACTACAGGTTACTCTACATCGGTTTAAAGAATGGATCCTACAGCATGTGCCTCGAGAACAAAATAGCGAGGTTGATGCCATCGCAAATTTGGGGTCATCAGTCAAAGACTATGAGATTAGCTTGGGCACTGTCGTACAACTTACAAGGTCAGTAATCGAAGAAGGCCACGCCGAAATCAACTCCACAAGTCTGACCTAGGATTGGACGAACAAATATATCGAATACCTAAAGAACGGGAAGCTTCCATCGGATCCTAGGGAATCGAGGACTCTACGTACGAAGGCCGCACGATTCACATTGGCCGAAGATGGAACACTATATAGAAGGAAGTTCGATGGACCATTGGCAATATGTTTGGGACACAGAGTAACTGACTACATCCTATGAGAAATCCATGAGGGCACCTGTGGAAATCATTCCGGTGCGGAATCATTGGTTCACAAAGTCATCAGAGCAGGATACTATTGGACCGATATGGAAAAGGATACAAAAGAGATTGTTCGAAAGTGCGACAAATGTCAAAGGTATGCATCGATGATCCACCAACCCGGAGAGTAACTCCACTCAGTCTTATCCCCATGGACATTCATGAAATGGGAAATGGATATCGTCGGCCCTCTACCAACGGTCCCAGGTAAAGCTAAATTTATTTTGTTTATGACTGACTATTTCTCTAAGTGGGTTGAAGCATAAGCTCTCGAGAAAATTAGAGAGAAAGAAGTCATAGATTTCATCTGAGACCACATTATATGCCGATTCGCGATGCTTGCCGAGATCGTATGCGACAATGGAAAGGATTTCGTCGGCAGCAAAGTGACAAAGTTTCTCGAAGATCACAAAATAAAAAGGATGCTCTCAATGCCATATCATCCTAGTGGGAACGGACAGGACGAATCGACAAACAAGACCATCATTCAAAATATAAAGAAAAGATTGAACGACGCTAAGGGAAAATGGAGAGAAATATTTCCCGAAGTCCTTTGGGGGTATCGAACAATGTCAAAATCCAGTATGGGGGCAACACCGTTCTCTTTAGTATATGGCGCCGAAGCTCTGATCCTGGTTGAAGTCAGGGAACCTAGCATCAGGTTTCAATATGCAACAGAAGAGTCAAATCATGAGGCTATGAATACAAGCCTCGAATTGCTAGATGAAAAATGGGAAGCCGCCTTTGTTCGGATGGCCGCACAGAAACAGCGGATCAAAAGGTACTACAATCGAAGAGCCAATCTTCGACACTTTAAAATCGGGGACTTGGTTCTGAGGAATTTCACCCTCAATACTCGAGACCCAAATGAAGGAAAACCTGGCCCGAACTGGGAGGGACCGTATCAGGTCCTCGATATCATCATCGAAAAGGGATCCTACAAACTTGGCATGATGAACGGTGAACAGTTATCAAACAATCAGATTATATCATTCCTCAAACGATATTACTGCTAAGGTACGACCTTCTCCATTTTCATTTATATTTCATACTAACCATTTGTAGGTGTTTAATCAAAGACATCGAAGGATTCTTCAAACACAAAGTCCTTAGGTCTGAAAGCACGCGTTACACTCTTTTTCCCTTAGATCGGTTTTTTAATGAGGCAACCATTGTTCGTGCTAACTTAGAGCAATTCAACAGTATCCGAGGCTCCTTTACAATCATCCTTGAATACCGGGGGGAATCACCCTCAGATAGGAAAATACTTCATGCTGACAGGGTCTCGATAGGCAAATTTTGTAAGGGTCAAATGGTTGAACGAACCATGCCCATGTAGATTACTCGAGCCCTAATGGCAAACATGTACGCATGTTAATCTATTGAAAAAAGTATTTTTCCTTGCCGGATATTTCATGCCTTAGAGAAATTTTTACTTTACAATGTCGTGCTTGTGATCTATTGCTGAAACAGGCTTAAAGTCCGGTCACAACTAAAGTTCGAACAATTGACCCCGTACTCGGGGACCACCATCAAAAAAATTGACATGATCAAATTACTAAAACCTCGAGATTGTAAGACCTTAAAAAGGCAACCCTCGATTTTGTAGGCCACGGCCACCCCACTCGGGGACTGATACTTCGAACAAGTTCGAAGTATAATAGGGGAGCAAGCCCAAAATACGAGTCCCAAGATAAAGGATACAACCAAATTAACATGGTTCCGAGACGTCCGATTTCTGTTATAAAACAAGCCTTCGAATATTTTCATAAATCGGTTAAAAAGGCTACCCTCGGCTGAATTACTAAGGGCCTTGATAATATCGACCATCGAAAACCCTAATGGGTACAAAGTCATTCAAACTTTCAAACAAATTCTTTATTTCATGCTAAGGCACAACAGATTTTATATGATTAAACAATAAATTTTTCAAGCCGAAAAGGGGGAGAAAGCCATTCTTTTTACTATGGCCATATCGGCCTAATTCAAGAGCCTAAAGGGCCATTTTATTTTTGAGTTCGAGAAATCATCCTCACTCAATTAAAACCTAAGGGTCACCCTACTCCGAGTTCGAGCAAGTACTCACTCGATTATAAAAACTACACTAGTCTGGCTTCGATCAAATTGCTTAAGCCTCGAACTTATGAACAAAATTTTCATAAGGCATGAATGAAACAAAATTTTCACAAGGCAAAAAATGAAATAAAGACAAGTCAAAAAGAGATCTTTATATATATGAGAATATTTACAAGGTCCGGTCAGGATCCTACACAAAAAATAAAAAGTAAAAAATCCTAAGGTTTCTAATTTTCTCTGGGGTAGCTTCTTCTCCATCGAGGTCCCCCCCGCTCTCGGTCCCACTCTTGCTCTCGGTGTCATCATCATCGGAGGAGGAGGCCAGTGCTCCAGCATCAGCTTTATACTCTCTAGCCTTTATTATCTCATCGGTAAGATCGAAACCTCGAGCGTAGATCTCCTCGAGGGTTTCTCTCCGAGATTGGCATTTGGCAAGTTCAGCAATCCAATATGCTCGAGTTTGAGCAGTCTCGGCTGCCTCTCTCACTTGGACTTGAGCGGCTTCAGCATCGGCCCGGTATACGGCCACGATCGCATCTACCTCGGCTTTAGCCTTTTCGGCTTCAGATTTGGCCTTTGCAAGTTTGGAAGCCAACCGAGCTTCGAGCTCCTCTATTTTCTTTTCTTGAGCTGAGCTCTTCTCCTTCATGCCTCGAAGCTGACTTTCGGCCGATGACAATTGGGATAAAGCAGTCTCTTTTTCTGCAGCAAAGTGGTCCATACCTTATTACCACCCCAAGGTCTCCGCCTTCATCTTATTGACCTCCTCGCGGAACTGCTCGATCCTTTTGACCTTTTGATGCAGCTGTGAGATTGAAATGTTAGCCACCATTCCCGAATCGATCCCATGAGCTTTTAAGATTTTCATTACCTGCTCGATCAGGTCGGTCTGATCTTGGTGAGCCTTGTCCAACTCGGCTTGGAGGTCCTTGGTCTCCTCTTCTTTTTGCCCACATAGAAGTCTAAGGGAATTTCTCTCCTCCGTGAGCCCTCAGAGGTCGGCCTCATACTGACTCAGCTCAGCTCGAGACCGAGAAAATGCTTCCCGATGAAGCGTTGAGGCCTACGGATAAAGAAGAAAAGAAGTTAGACAGGAAGAGAAAAACTAACATAAGGGTAATACCAACAAGGGGAGTTAAGGCTTATGCGATTCAGAGCTTGCTGCGCTTCATTGAAAAGGCTCGATGCCTCGCTCGAGTCCTTTCTTGAGACCTCCAAGTCGCTCAGGCCGGTAGCATCTTCGACCCCAGTAAAGTAATTTCCCTTCTGTGGGCTCCTTCGATGGAGAGGGTCTTCAATGCCCGAGCCTCTTGAATAATCTCCTCGAAAAACGAGGGGAACAGCGGGGAGCCTCCAATTTCTATTGCCCCAAGTGGATCACTTGGGGCGTTCTCTCTATCTAGAGGTGCCTCGAGACTAGCCCCTACAGTCGTACCCACCATTGGCTCATTATGGTGGGAGGTATCTTCAATCCTCGATGACTCGGGGACTTCTCCCAAATATCTTCCCGAGACCCACTCATCTCGATACGGAGTCTCTACAATCTTCACCGATTCAGTGGCTTTTGGGGCCCCGGTGCTCATTCCCACTCGCGCCACCAGCCCGGAGTCATCTTCTTCCTCTTCTTCGTCTTCATCCCTTAGACACTGAACAAAGTCTTCGGTCAGGAGGATGATGTTCTTCCTCAGCTTACGAGCCTTCTTCTTCTTAGGTTTTGGATCCTCGGAGGTTGAGATCTTTTTCCTCTTTTTGTCCTTCGCCGGTTTCGATGCTGGGATCGAAGACTCCTCCTCACCAGATAAGGGCCTCATGACAACATCTTTGCTAAGGCCTGTATGAAAAGAAACTAAGTAAGAAACGCTTTACTAAAATCATCAAAGACGTGGAAAAGGGGCTTACCATGAGTTTTGGCCTCTCATCGGCCCTTTGATAAATCGCGCCATGAGCGCTCGACATACGTAGAGGCCGAGACCAGGTCTCGAACCCAGCTTTTGAGGTTAGGAATTGCACCGGGCATCTAAGCGATCGCTACATCACGGAAAAGGATATCAATGAGAAGAAGCAAAGGAGCAAAACAATAAATAGGAGCTAATAGTGGGATTGTACTTACGCTTCATATTCCATTTCTCGGGAAATGACATCTTCTCGGCCGGGATTAGGTCAGAAGTCCTCACTCAAATGAAATAACCCATCCAGCCTCAGTCCTTGTCCTCGTCTATGATCGAGAACAACACTTTGGTAGCCCGGCGTTGGAGTTTTATTAACCCGCCTCGATAGAGGCGGGGGCTGTACAATCTGATGAGGTGGTCGAGGGTGAAAGGCATCCCCTCAACTTTGCTCACGAAGAATCAGAGCAGAATAACAATTCGCCAAAAGGAAGGATGGACTTGGCCTAGGGTTATTTGGTATTGACGGAAAAAATCAACAACAACGAGGCTGAGGGGGCCCAACGTGAAAGGGTAAGTGTAAACACTTAGAAACCCTTCCACATGGGTGGTGATGTCCTATTCGGGGATCGGGATCACAACCTCTTTGCCCTCCCAGTTGCAGTTTTTCTTTACCTGCTTAAGGTATCCCTCGGTTATCGAGCATATATACCTCGACATTGGTTCGAATTGACCAGGAATCGATGAGGCTTTATCAGTTTTAAAGTCGGAAGTGAGAATGCACCCCCCGGGAACACACTCCTCAGGGCGCGGCTCTACCGGTGTTTTGTCGCCAACCGGCTGCGATGAAGAAGTGTTTTCCTTTTGAGGAACAATTTTTGACATTTTCGCCATTTGAATTTGAAGTTAAAAATAGATGGAGATGATAAGATTTGGTGTTCTAAGAAGAGGTTAGCAGTAAAAATCATAGATTTGCAGATGAAGAACTTAGAAGATGTAAAAAGCTTTGGAGATTGGAAATTTGAAAGTAAAAGTTTGAAATGGTGAAAAGAGGAGCTATTTATAGATTTTACAACGACGGTTCAAAATTGGCGATGGCTGACCATCAACTGACGCACATTTAATGCCTTGGAAACTGTACAGATGGGACATTTCGGTCACTTCCATCGCTTACATCACGAGGATGATGTCATGACAGGTCGAGGTAGAAAAATCAAAGGCTCAATTTGTTTCTTGTCATTACACTCCAAAAAAATGAGGGGACTATCTGTATATGGTTAAAACCGGGCCCACCCAATTTTATTATTTGATCGAGACCGGGAGATTGCATCGAAGGATGGCCTCATAATGGAACAGACTAAATCACGTTTACTAGGTATCAAGTTCATAACCGAGGTACCTATCGAGATCGAGGCTAGTAGCGATCGAAGCCAAACGAGACAGACATCGAGCAAGATCGAAGATAGCACAATAACAAAAAGGCAATATATCTGTGACTGGTCGAGGATCACGCCATAAACCTCGGTGACTAGTCGAGGATCATGGCATAAATCTCGGAACGGATCAAATCAAAAATGGTTAATTAGCTAATCATGGGATTTCCTTCTGTAATTAGAATTATACCATAAGTAGAACTCCTCTACTATATAAAGGGGAATGTTAACCATTTGTAAGACACATTGTTCTCGCATAAAAAAGCCAATATAACTCTCTCTCTTTAGCTTATACTCTCTTGTCCATCAGCTTGCTTTATTCTTAACTGTTTTGGTATCATTCAATTCGAGGTCCTCCTAGCTCGAGGGTCGAATTCCGTTTCAACACTAGTTCGCTTTACTTTATAGTTCATTTCTATCATTAATCTTCATATTTATTTATTGGCATTAATTGAAATCACATATCCTTAGAACCTCATTATAAGTTTAATTGTTATCCAATTTTAAGGGTAAGCATACACTAACACACAATTTAATAGAAATAGCATCTCTGGTCGGAATAGTGAAGAAGTCGTCGGAATTTTAATTTTTCGATCATAGTTGAAGAAGTAAGGCAACCGTTAATGTACAGAGATGATGTTGCTACCACGACGATAAATGCCGGAACAACAGTCCAAATAGCGCACATGAATTCCATCGGAACGAGTTTTTCTTGTTCGAATACCGGCTAGATCTACCACTCGGCGAAGCTTCCATCCATGTTCTGGCCTAAATTCGGTAAATTCTTGGCCTGTAATATAAAAAGTAACTAAAAAAATATAGAGTGAAAAATGAAGGATGTCCGGCATTTGCTTCATGGTGAGTCTGCCAGCACGAGATGGGAGAGGAGAGGCAGACAGCCACCAGCCAGCCTACTCGCCGGTGGCAGCGATAGAAAACAAGGGTCTGCCGGTGTGAGCAAAAAAGAGAAAGACAGGGTGAGACATAGAGAGAATGGAGAGCAAAGGGAGATAGGGGGGATGCTTCTCTCTCAAATTGAGGGAGATGACAGAAAAAGTAAGAAAAAAATGTAAGTTAGGGTTTTAGTTTTGACCCCTAAAAAATCGGATTCCCTCCTAAAACTTAACCTCCCCAAAATTATTTGTAATGCAGAATGACCCCTTCTATTACCTATTGGATATTAGGATTAACCCCCATGTCCCCCCCCCCCCCCCAAAGTTCTATTTAATCTACTAGTCATTAACAAATGGGTAAATAACCCTTATTAACCAAAAAACAAAATATTATTAACCAAAAGATAAAAGTCCCAACTAATCACATCAAAAAAGTCAATGAGGCACCTATAATTGATTAGTTTTAGGTTCACGTTTAAAAAAATAGATTCTAGTGGCTTCCATGTAATTAATAGACTGTGTTATAAATTAAAAAAAATTATTTAACTAGAACTTATGGTTTGTATTATTGTAACAACCCGAAGAGTCATTTCAAGCTCTAGCATGTCGTTCAGCAGTTTGAGAGATTAGGTAGCATCACTATATGTATTTTGACTTACACGTGTAGTCGATTTTGATTTTCGAGAAGTTCAGAGTTGATTTGGAAGAATAATTTTCAATTCGGAAGCTTTAAGTTAGAAGAGTTGACCAAGATTTGAATTTTGAGTAAAAGACTTCGAAATCAGGATTTGAAGGTTCTTATAGGTTCGTAAGGTGATTTCGGACTAGGACGTATGTTCGGGTTGAGTATCGGGTGGTCCGGGAGCGATTTGGCGCTTATTATCGGATGTTTGCATTTTGAAAGTTTTTAAATATTCTAAGCTGACTTGGAGTGGACTTTGATGTTTTCGAACTCTGGGTGGTATTCCAGGACCTTGGATAGGTTCATTTGCTTAATTGGGACTTGTGTGTGAAGTTTTGTCGTGATCCAGAATGTTTAAGAGTGATTTAGATGCTTAAGTTGCATACTAGTCAAGTTTTTGAAAATGAGTTGACCACAATCAAATAGTTGACTTAAGGAGCTCGAATTCATGATTTAAAAACTTCAACAAGTTTGTATGATAATTTTGGACTTGTCCGCATGTTTTGGTTAGATTCCGATGAGTTTTGGATGGGTTTCGATTGTGTCGCGCTCTTATTTGATATTTCAACGTCATTTCTTTTGGCATAAAGGATACCATATTGAGAAAATAACCTTTGATTTGTGATCCAATTGATCTATTAGATCTGTATCGTAATTACGGAACCATATAAACAAGAATCGTCAAATTTCGAGGTTGCATGAGAAAGTTACGCCCATTTCTGTGTCGGGAAAGATTGCTGGTTTCTGGTGTGAACTTTTGTTCTTCGCAAACGAGAGGGAGGTCCATCAAATGAGAAGAAGGAACTTTCAGTTCACTGTCAATGCGAAAAATTGCTCTTTGTGAATGCGATGGTGTCCCGCGAAGGCGATGAACAAAAATTACATGGCCAGTGTTTTAAATTGGCAAACTGAGCATTTTAGTATTTTGAGCATATCTTGACTTCTAGAGCTCCGTTTGAGATGCTTTTCACGGTGTTGTTCTCGTCTCAACAAGGGGTTAAATATCTAACCTTTATTTTGATATCTTCCCATATTATTTTCGTTTGTCATTATTTTTATCCGTGTTGGATCGTAGAAATTGGGATATTGAGCCCCAAAATTGAGAAATGGTAATCCTTGATTTGAGGGTCAATTCACGGATGAAATTGGATGATTTTCTTGATATTGACTATATAAGTTATGGAAAGTATTTATTTTTGATAATTTTCAAAATCCGAACGCGTCGGCCCGGGGTTGGCTTTGTTGACTTTTCATACAGAGTTGGGAGTTTGTTTCTAATATTTAAATTACAAGTCTTTGAGCACATTTGATTGGTTTATACATTCTTTGACTAGTTTCAGATTGTTTAGCATTGATTTGAGGTATTAGAGATGCGTTGGAGCCGGTTATCGGATTTCTGAACGAGGTAAGTCTTTTGTCTAACCTTGTTAGAGAGAATTTACCCTGTGGTGCTATATTTGTTATGTGCTGCGTGTTATGGGAGCTACGCATGTATGAGGTGACGAGTGTCCGTGCGTATGCTTGCAACGACCCGATCGGTTATTTTTCTTTCTAGATTCTCATTCCCCTATTTAAGACTTCCCGTATGTGCTTTTACTATTTTATGACTTGAGGGGACAATTAGTTTGGTTTTGAAAGGGTTCCGGTTGAATTTGGAGCACTTAGTTCCATAATAATGGCCTAAGGTGGTCAAGTTGACTTGAGTCAACACTTTGAGTAAACAATCTCAGAACCAGGATTTTAAGGTTCCAATAGGTTCGTATGAAGATTTTTGGCTTGGCATGTGTTCGGATCGAGTTTCGGGTGATCCGGAAGCATTTCAGCGCTTATTGTCAAAAGTTAGTGTCTTGAAGGTTTTAGAGTTTCCTAAGTTTGGTTTGAAGTAGACTTTGGTGTTATCGATGTCTGTTTAGGATTTCGAGCCTTAAAATAGGTTCGTATTGTGATTTGTGACTTCCGTGTCTAAGTTTGATTAATTTAGATTTTGAGGTGCGATTCTTGGTTTTGATGTTGTTTCATGTGTTTCGAGACTTTGAGCAGGCCTGGATTATGTTTTTGAACTTGTTAGGGCATTTGGACGGGGTCCCGAGTTGCTCGAGTGTGTTTCGGACCACCCGGAGCTAAGTCAAATTGGCAGATTTGCTGGTGCTGGTTTCCTTCTTCGGGAATGTGGAAGGGTTCTCACATTCACGATGAAGGATTTGGTCTGGGGGAAATTTTGGTCTTCGCCTTCGCGAAGGTGGGGATGCGTTCGTGAAGGGTAGGGGCTGTGAAACTTTACGTTCGCGAAGCGTAGGATGCGATCGTGAAGAAAGAGTTGAGACTGGGGGATGACATGCTGGTAGCCTTCACGTTCGCGAAGGGTATGCCAGGATAGCCTTTGCGATCGTGAGGCCCCTGCCATGTTCGTGTAGGGGGAAATCTTGGCATTGGCAGCTTTTCCTTCGCTATCGTGAGGGTACTTCCGCAATCGCGAAGAAGGGTCGCTGGGCAGAATCACATTTTAAAGTCGGGACTTAGGCTCTTTTTCTTCATTTCTCACTTCTCTTGGCCAAATTGGAGCTTCTTGGAGGGGGGGTTTCATCTAGCATTTTAAGTTAAGTGATTTCTATCCAATGTGAGTTTAATACATAGATTCTGGGTAGATTTTACTATAGAAATTGTGGAAATTATGGGATTATGTTGAAAAATCTAGGATTTAGTAAAAATAGGATTTGACCACGAAATTTATCATGGAATTTGGTATAAATTATATATTTGAGTTCGTAAGGTCATGGGTAACATTTATCTACGAAAATTTCTAGAACCCGGGCACGTAGGCCCAGGGGTGACTTTTAGGAACTTTTCAAATTGGGTTGGGAAATTACTCTTGTAGATGAATTATGAACTTTTGAGTATATATAGATTAGTTTTTACGACTTTTGACTAGTTTCGGGTTGCTCGGCGTTATTTTCAGGCTATTAGTGTGGTTTGAGGGCCGAGAAGAGGACTTGGAAGCAAGGTATGTCTCTTAACTAATCTTGTAAGAGGGAATTATCCCCGTAGTTGCTTAAATTATTATTGGCTACTAGTTGTGCGTGCTACATACGCATGAGGTGACGAGAGTCCGTACGTAGCTAAAATCATGTTTATGTCCGGGTAGACTTAGGACTTTATCATGCAATATTTGTACTACTTGAACTCAACTTGTTAATCTAATTACTTGAATTTATAATTGAAATTTGATTAGGGATTATGTTAGGTCGAGCTTCATTACCTTGAGTTTTTGGTGAACACTTGATTGTTGGTGAAGATCATGCCTTCTTCATGTGCCCATTCTTGTGTTGTAATTATTTGACCCGTAGTTTGAAGAGTTTCTCTATTCCCGTGGATCGGGCCGAACGCCTCGGCAGTGCTATGAAATAGCAATATGGATCTGGTCATACGACCACAACAGTATATTTGAGATGCATCCAGGGATCATGACGTAAAGCCTCGGCAATGTACACGATTATTAGAGATTAGGCCGTACGACCTCGGTATAATTCGTGCGTAATATCACTAGGAGTAAGAATATACATGAAATTTCCTTCTTGATTTGAGATTTGATATTTACTTGACGGTTCTTATCTATTTGAGATAGCACATGATATTAGGGGATTTTATATTGTCATTATGTTGAGGGATCATGTTACTTACAGTCTTTCTCATTCCATTATTACTGTTGTACTTCATGCCTATTCATAATTCATGCACTTTATTTATTGACCACTAGTAAGTGTCAATGTCGACCCCTCGTCGCTACTTCTTCGAGGTTAGACTAGATACTTACTAGGTACGCGTTGATATGCTACACTTTTGCACTAATTATGCAGGTACTGAGGCAGGTACATCAGGTGGTCATTCGGGCATGCATACCCTTATCCGAAGACTTAATGGTGATCTTCTCTATGCTCCGATCTGCAACACCCGGAGTCTCCTTCCTATTATATTTTCATTTCTATCTATTTCAGTCTAAACAGTAGCTATAGTGGTTTGTATATTTTACTAGATTGCTCGTGCACTTGTGACACTGGGTTTTGGGAAGTTTCTAGTAGATGATTATGGTTGTACCTGATATTATCATCATTTTGTTTCACGCTTCATTAACACTTTATATCTTTATGGTTTTCTGCACTTAATTTCATTTATCTAGTGAAACCCACGATTTCTAAAGCATCAAAATGGATAATTAAGTTGATGGTTCACTATTGGGTTGCCTAACAGCGACGTTGGGCACTATCACGGCCTAATGCAGGAATTAGGTCGTGATAATGCTAGATTCTTGATTATGTCCGGATAGACGTAGACTCACACCATGATTTAATTTTACTACTTGAGTTATTCTTGCCTTTTTAAATGCATGAATTTATACTTTAGCCTGAGACTAGTCTTGCATAAGGTATTGGACTTTGTTATTCCAGATACTTGACGCGCTACTTGACTAGCCGCAGAAATTATAATTTTGTGTTATGGATTTCTCCCGCGTTGTCCATATTTGTCCGAAGGTTTCTTGAATTCCATAACTCACACATATATTTGTGAGTTGGACCAGTGACCAGTCAAAGTCTCACTATTAGTAAGAGATCGTGCTGAATGCCTAAGCAGTATTATTATGGATCGGGCCGTACGACCTCGGTAGCGTACACTATTTTATGGATCGGACCGAATGACCTCGGTAGAATCGTGTGTTATATTCGATCAAGAGTCAGCATACCTTTGAGCTTCCTGACTTATGGCTTGGAATTTTATTTGTTATTGATCATATACATGCCCCATTCGAGGTAGTATTCAGTATTTGAGGATTTTGTATCTACTCTTCTGTTGAGGATCATGTTATGCACATCTATCTATTTTCATTGCTTTTACTGGCTATGCTTCATACATGTCTGCAATTATTGTACTTTTATTATTGGAACACTAGTAAGTGTCGATGTCGACCCCTCGTCACTGCTTCTTCGAGGTTAGGCTAGATACTTATTGGGTACGTGTTCATTTACGTACTCATACTAAGATTCTGCACTAATTACGCAGGTATTGAGACAGGTACATTTGGTGGTCATATTGGCGCGTAGGCTTGCTGAGAAGACTTTGTGGTGAGCTACTCTCTATGCTATAATCCGCAGCACACGGAGTCCCCTTTCTAATCATTTATTGTACTATGTCTATTTTCTATTCCAAACAGTTGGTGTAGTAGTATTGTACATTCTATTAGATGCCCATGCACTCGTGATACCATGTTTTAGGGATTTAGACTACTTTTATTGGGTGTATTCCTATTACTCTATTCGATATTGTATTTTGATCATATTCTAATCATGAAAATGATGTTAGTATTTTCTATAAAAATAGAGAAATTCCGCTTGATTATTTCACCATTGTGTTAAATGTGTTATGAACTATCGAATTTCGTGTTGGTAAATTGTTGGCTTGCCTAACGGTAGCGTTGGGTGCCATCACGTCCTATGGTGGGATTGGGGTCATAATAACTTGGTATCAGAGCACTAGGTTCACTGAGGTCTCACGAGTCATGAGCAAGTTTAGTAGAGTCTTGTAGATTGGTACGGAGACACCTGTACTTATCTTCGAGAGGCTACAGGACTGTTAGGAGAACTTCTCTTTCTTGATTCCCTGTCGAACGATTTGATTTTTGTTGAAGCTTATGTCTTCAGTTCCTTCCTACTTATTTGTACGCGATGTTGAGCATTTGATATCAGTTAGGAACGGATGAGCTATGGATATGCTACAGATGTGGTACAAGATGGTTTTCCCTGCGTATGCAGGCGGGCTACTATCGTCGCCTTGAGGAGGAGTGTTCAGTCGTTTCAGTCTAGTGTTGGTGTTGCCCATGGGTTTAGGACTATACACGGTGTATTGTGATGTTTCTTGTGTTGTTATTGCACAATGTTGGTGTGAATTTAGGGTATTTACATATGTGTTGTGGCAATGAATGCTTCAAGAGGAGGATTATTCGGTTCGTGACTAGAAGATCCAGTATTTAGTTCTAGCGCAGAAGAGGCAAAAAGGTTATGGATGTTCAGGCTTTGGTTGACGGAGTAGCGAGATTTGATATCTCCGAACTTGGTGGAATTCTTGTTTGTGTTGTGATGTCGTCATCCTTATTTGAGTTCACTAAAGCTCGTCAATATGGTGGTCTTTATTTGTTTGACTTTGGGGGCACAATGTTGCAAAGTGATACCTAAGAAACAGTTATGGAGATGACGGTGTGTTGCAACGTCGGGGTCGAATCGGGTGCCACAGAGATAGATCATGATTAAAGTTGACGACTTTCTATTTATTTGGGTGCCACAGAGATAGATCATGATTTGGGCGGCCTTATTGGTGGCGGATGATGAGAAATGACATGGTGGGATATGTCTCCCGGTGGTTGAATTGTTAGACGACCATGTATGAGCAACAGAGATCGAGTAGTTTGCTTCAGGAGATGGCTAGACCTGAGTGGGATGGTAGCATATCGTATGGATTTTGTGGTAGGGTAGATCCATGATTTGTAAAGGCTTAGTGTGATTTAGGTCATGTGTACAAATGACAAAGTCTGTGTACTTTTGTCATGACCCAAAATCCAACCCGTCATGATGGCACCTAACCCAACCCGCTAGGTAAGCCAAATAACAAGAAAATACAATATAGTGATAATGGTAAGAGTCAAAAATGAAATAACTGAATTTTTATACAACTCCCCAAGTACTGGTAGTACAATTCATGAGCCACTAAGACTTAGATTTAACAGAAATAATTACATTTGTTTGGATTGTATATGAACAGAATTGGAATCTAAAGCTACCAAGGACAAGTGACATCCATAACTGGAACGCATGTACATCCTCAATGCTAGCTCCCACCATACACAACAACAATATCTCCAAGATCTGCACGCAAGGTACAGAAATGTAGTATGAGTACAACCGACCTCATGTACTCAATAAGTATCCTAACTAACCTCGGCGAGGTAAAAGAAGCAAGAACCGTAGATGATACTCACTAACACCTGTGCAGTTCATAACTTCAACAAGTATAGAACAAATATATGATCAAATCAGGAAATCTCACATAAAACCACTTTGATGCTCCCAATTCTTTGGTTTAAAGTGTTCTACTCAGTCAACAATCCAGCATATAAGGAAGATATGCAAGTAAATCAGGTAAATAGTCATAGAAATTACAAGTAAAGATGAAATTCAATAACCAAATATCAGTCGGTTGCGGTATGCAACCCAATCCAATAACAGTAACCAGCTCTCCCAGGGCTCACATCAACCAGAAACCCATCAGTTTCTCACAATCTGCGTGTACATCATCAAGAGATAAACATGAGAGGTTGACCCTAGGGGGATGGATCCATATCCACACGCTGCAGGACAACTCACGTGTTGCACGGACAATTCATGTGCTAATAACATTAATTACACGGACAACACACGTGCTACACAGACAAATCACTTGCTATAATATCAATATCTGGATCCTCATGGACAACTCACGTGATGCGCGGATAACTCACGTGATAATAATACCAATCTGCCTAGCGTGCACAATATCATAATCTGCCTGGCATGGTCACAAGCATAACAACACAATCCGCCCGGCGTGGTCACAGGCACCCAGTCCAAATCATATCACACAGAAGCAAGTATACAAGAACACATGTATATGATGGATAAATATCAGATTTCATGCTCCTGGATTGGTATAATAACATGCTAAAGTGTAGGCATGGGCAATGTGTGCTATCATAGCTCAAATCGACAATTTACCACATAAATAGAAATTACCAAATTTATTCAGGGAATTAGCCTCTTCGTAACCTCAAGCATGGCTCAAATAGTTCACAATAATGGTACAAATATGAGAAACATTATAGCTTAAATCTTAATAGTCAACTCTAGGCATATCATAGCCTAATCACTATCCCGAGCATGGATAAATACTCTGGTGCTCGCACATGGGTTCAAACCCCACACATATGCGCACCTATAGCGCGTAGCTATCACAAATAATTCAGGAAACTAGTGCCTCAACCAAGTTTAGATAGGATACTTACCTCAAACAAGCCAAGACAGAAACCGAGCAAGCCAAACGACACTCTATAAATTCCATCCCGCGCATATCAACCTCCGATCGGCTCGAAACTAGCCAAAAGCAACTCAAAAATATCAAATAATGCCAAAGGAAACAAACCCAATCGATAAAGGTCGAGTCTTTAATCAAAATCCCAAAGTCAACCAAAAAGTCAAACCCGTGCTCACACCGACAAAACTCACAAAATCTAACAACATATTCAATTACGATTCCAACCATATTAGTTTCACTCAAATCCGACTCCGAATCGATGTTCAAAACTCAAACATTCACTTTATGAAATTTTAGACAAAACCCCCCAATTTCTCTTTCAAAATCATCAATCAAATGCTGAAATCGAAGATGGATTCATAAAATATAATCAAAACCGAGTGGAAAATAATTACCCCAATCCATGTGGTGAAAATCACATCAAATATCGCCTTAATCCGAGCTCCATAGCTCAAAATATGCTAAAATATCCGAAACCTTCGAAAAGAGTACTTTATACAATGTTCCAGAGGTAACCTTCGCGATCGCGGTCACAAACCTCGCGATCGCGATTACTAAATTTTCCATGACAATTTATACCCTATGCGATCACGGCCATTTCTCCGCGATTGCGATGAACAAACTTCCATTAACCCTTCCCAAACTCTTCTCAGACTACATGTAGTGTATCAGCCATAACGTTTTGTACATAACTCCAAATGGTTTGTTTTTCTGAAAAATTAGACACAATGGACTACAACTTTCATTTTTGAATTTTCTCCAAAGTTTTTATAGATGGCAAGATATAAACTTCCAAAATTGGATCAGTGACAACATAATTTTCCTCTACGCGATCGGGAAAAGCTTTCCACTATCGCGATTCACAGTGCCCAAACAACAAATTTGCTCTTTGCGAATGCGACCTAAAGTCCGCGATCGCAATGCACACCCCCGTGGCCAAAAACCAACAACTAAAAATTTCCTAGAAATGGTCCGAAACCACCTCGAACTCACCCGATCCCCTCGAGACCACGTTCGAACATACCAATAAGCCCCAAAACATAACATGGACCTATTTGAGGCCTCAAATCACAAATAACAACATCAAAACCACGAATCGTTGATCAAGATCAATCTCTTAAGTTCATAAACTTCAAACTTCGAACCAAGCGTCTGATTCAAGCCTAACCAATCCAGAATGAACCCAAATTTTGCATACAAGTTCCAAATGACAGAACAAACCTATTCCAACTCCCGGAACAAGAATTTGAACATGATATCATCAAAGTCAACTCTCAGTAAAACTTGTGAACATTCCAAACCTTCAAATTTCCAACTTTCGCCAATTAGTGTCGAAACCTTGTAGAAATATTCAAATGCATATCCGGGCATATGCTAAAGTCCAAAATCACCATCCGAACCTAACGGAACCATCAAAACTCCGATCCGAGGTCAAATACTCAAAGGTCAAACTTGGTCAACTTTTCCAACTTAAAGCTTCAAATATGAAATTCATTCTTCCAAACTAATTCTAAATTACCCGAACACCGAAACAGACGATACACACAAGTAATTATACATCATACAGAGCTATGCATGCCCTCAAACCACTAAGCAAAGTGCAAATGCTCAAAACGTCTGATCGGGTCATTATAACTTTGTTCGAGATGGTGGCTTCTATACTTAGGAAGTTCGAATGTGACAAAAAGAGTTTGCTTGAAATGTAGAGGAATGTGAATGCTTGATTATCGTTTTGGGATGCAATATGGCTTCGAGTTTTAAATGTATTTTTGGACCTTTAATTGATGTTAATGGAATGAACAGACTCTTACAGTTGGTGGACTAGTGTGGACTCAGGAGGATTAACTGATTTCGTAGTTGTTATAACCATGGGAATGTGGTTGGAAGATGTCGATATAAGGTTACACATGTGGGCTATCTCCTGTGAGAAGGTTAGGGGTTGCATTATTTGTTATGAGGTTCCTACGAAGAGTTTACCTTCTATCCAATGGGAATCATGTACTATGATATAGATCTGGATCGCTTGAGGAATATAGCGCGACCGTCATGAGGTTGAGTGTGCACTTGTGGCTGATAATTTGGGATGTCTTATACTTAGCGCAACATGAGCTTGTGAGAAATCTGGCTGAGTAACGGTGTGAGGTCCTGGTAGTTAGTATGAGAAGTCATTATGGGTCCTTGGATTTTGTGATTATGGCTTAAAGCCAAGTAGGGGAGCCTACCATCGATGATTGGGTCACATGGTCATGTGTCTTTGCAAGTTTCTCAATTTTGGTACATTGGTGGATTGGTTAAGACTGAGGAAGAGGACTGTCATGCCCCGAACTCGGGGAGCGCGACCGGCACTCAACCGAGTGAACCCGGCCAAGCAAGCCTGTTTAGATTTCCTTCTACCTAAACTCAACCATGAATAAAGAGGAGATACACTCCATTAATCAAACACTGACAAGATTTCATTAACAACTCCCATTTCATTTCCATTAGCAGCTTCATTCATAATTTTCAGAATATTACAAGTTTATAGCTACAATGAAAAACATGTTTGCCAAATACCAACATTTATAGTTCAATTCCCCACATCAAACACCACCCATAACCTGTCTACGGAGCCTCTAAGTACAATAGAAGATTAATATGGAAATGCCGGTAACAAGACCCCGGCTATACCTCAAAACACAAAGTACAACATCAAATGATATCAGGCCCGAAATAGAGTAGGGCTCACAAAACCTACTGAATATGGAGTAACTGCTAAGGAGGACCAAAGTTGCCCGCTGATGAACCACTTGCATCTATTGAAGATGCAGCGCCCCCGGCAAAAGGGACATTAGTACATATGGAATTGTACTAGTATGTAAAGCTAACTGTCCTCTTTCAAAATAGAATTCACATATAAGAAAGGGAAAACCATAGAAACAACAAGTCACAATCAACAATATCCAAATGTCCAGTTAAAACATAAAAATTTTCAAAATACGAAATTAATATATATTATTGGTTAGGAGATCATTAGCACCGATATACCACCGTGTTTGTAGCATGGAGTACGATCACGCCCGATCGGCTAGGACATCTCCCCACGAACAAAGTGGTTCGACATGTGATACGAAAGAAAAGTGTTACCAAGATTAGTACCACCATGTGCGCAATATGGCATCCGATCTCCACCCGATCAGCTAGGCCGCCTTCCCACATATGTCGTGTGGGGTGACTTTTCCATTCCACAATTATTACTAGTTTTATCCTAATTAAGGGGAATAATATCAATTCATCAATCTCATCCTAAATAAGGGGAATAATCACAATTCACTCCTACACCGGCACGTGTAGTTTTAGGTGTGGGTTGTTACAACCCACCCTTCCTCGGTTTGCTAATGATACTTCCCAAAAATATTATTTTTGTTTTTGCACACAAAGGTAACATAGGTACAAATGTATTTACCTCATCATCTTTCACATTGTATGAATCTCCACTAGTATTTTCAACCAATAACAACAACAATATTCCTTTGGCTCTTTTGGCCATTCACAAGATTCTTTATTCAAGGCACGGTGGCCATATTTGATATTCTACACTTTTATTTCTTCCCTCTCATGTATTATCATCATAAATATCAACATATATAATATTCCGGAAATTGCAACTTTAAGTTCATTAGAAATGAAGAATTTAAGCACAATAGATTTCTTTCCAAGAATGGAGTAAAATGATTGGCAATCGATGCGCAAATTAAAATCATAAACAAGTAACACACCATTTATTCTTGAAATACTTTTCCCCAAAAAAGGCAATACACAATTTCCACTCACGAATATGTAAGAACACAAAACACATTGAAAATACTCACCAAGCATAGCATTAGTTAAAACAACCACATATGGGCATGACTTGAGTACATAAGCTTTTAGGCAATTCTATTTTTGAAATAATTTTGGAACAGTTGCATCAAAGCTCATTTCATAATCTTTCTCACATTATCTTATTTCATTGGCACCACTAGCCACAAGTATAACTTTCATTTTTGGCACATTGGCCACACTCTATATCCCCAATTCACTTATTTTATTTTCAAGCATCTTTATAGATTATCAACAACAAGACATTTTCAATCAAGACTTTAGGTACCCATATGAGCAATTAAGAGTATTAGCCATATCGAGTTTTTCTCACACAATTTGGCATACTAGCTTTCATTTGAAGCACGACTCAAAGACATAACATTTTAATACACAATCAACACTTTGAACATATATTTTTTGACATAAGGCTCATTCGGAATAATTAAGTTTATAAGGGATAACCCGGAACATAGGAATTAGGAACTTGAGCCAACAATACTTGAAACGTACGGGAATATTATGGAATTCGATCCTAAGAGAGCAGTTTAGCCAACATATCTCGCTTTGAGCTTTTCTTAAATTACTACAACGTTCTGAAAATCCTAGAAATCCCAATCTATTTTGAGACATAACAAAATTGAACACAAGTTAGGAAGATATTCATGGTTTCATCTCATTTGAGCATTTTATCAAACACTATGTGTGCAAATTTGACTACAAGGTTCTTCTACAAGATTTCCTTCATTCCACAACCCAATCTTTACTTATTTGAGCTCAACAATCTTCCCACAAACTTTATTGGTACATGCATGTATAAATAATACTCTTACACCCAAGAATCATACTCCCAATCACCCATCTTATACCCCAAACTCAAAATTGAAGACTAGGGTTAGATCCTTACCTATTGAGTGAAAATCTTGTGAGATTTCCTTGTTGGATTTCAAAGCTTGGACAAGATCTTGATGAACAAAGCACTTTAGCTAATTCCTCTCTCTAGAACACTCTCACTTCTCTCTAACAATATCAGGTTTTTGCCTTTAAAATGAGCCCCAAAGGCTATTTATCAAAATAGGGTCGGGTTATAAAAATAGAAAAATGGACTCTCTGAACTCAGGTCTGCGGTCGCAGAACTGACCGCAGAATAGGTATGTGATTCGCAAAATAGACCGCGAAATTGATGCCCAGAACTGGGCTACACTGGACCTGTCTGCGACCATTCTGCGGTCCGCAGACCACTTTTACGGTTCGCAAAATGATTCTGCAGTCGCAGAATTGACCGCAGAATCTCATTCTGCTGGCTTTTGGGAATTTGGTCATAACTTCTTGTAGGAGTGTTCAAATGATGAACGGTTTGATGTGTTGGAAACTACACTCAAAGAGCTTTAATTTAATAGGTATATCACCTCCTAAGTCATTATAGGTTGGTAGAGACATGCATTTGAAGTAGGATCTTGTGCGAATTGAGACATCCTTTCCACTTAATGTATCTAACTTATTCCACACAAATTCTTGCCATTCACAAAACTTCTTAGTATGTTCCAACACACATTAAACATATATTTTCATTTCAAAATAATGTGGTTATATCCCATAGGTCTCCTTTAATACTCGAACACGTTATTCCCAAATACCGTTGGCGCACTTTAAAATCTTAAATCATTAGAAAATTTTTAACGGGGCCTTACAAGGACATCAGGGGTAATCAAGCATGGAATTTGATGGATGTGTGCTACATTTTGCCTTATCGATTTTTGTGAAGGTTGCGGAATGACTCAAACTTGATACTTCTTTATGAATGTGATGTGCAAGGGAAAGTGTTCATTCGATTTCTTCTTCTGGAGTATTTATATGTTAATAGAGCATTAGTCCTTTGACATGTTTGGCTATGTATTCAGGAATAGGTCAGAGTGGGTGACTCTGAAGAATGGCTCTAGCGGGTTCGAGATCTAAGATATGGCACCTAAGGATTTTTGGATTCGTATGTGACTAAGGATTCAATTTTACATCGGAATGTGAAAGAGACTCAGAGTATTTCTATATCCTTATTGGTTTTGCAATGTAGCGTTAGAGGGATGGAAGAGACATCTTCAGATTCACATAAGGACTTTACAAAATGGGCGTATCAATTGGAGGTACTATTGAGTGCATGAGAGGGTATAAATGGCTTATGGGTATTGAGACGATTTGGACTTGTGATTCGGGGTAACTCGATATGAGTGTTGATTGAGAGCCATTGTTTGCTGGTAAAGAGATATGTTATTTTAAAGGAAATTCAAGAGGCAACCTAGAGAAGTGGGGTCAGTATAGCAGTGGCTTGGATCAACATGGTAAGGGAAATGATCGATTACTTAAGTATGATAAGGCTATACAGGTGTTTCGTGGCTATGCTTGTGGGTTTGGCAGTCTGCATGACTTGGTTGATTTAGAATACTTAGTTTTAATCGTTCGGTTATGTGCAAATGGGTCACGAAGAGTTATAACAGTTTCGACCACAACTTGAGGGTTGTGTCTTCTGCAGTTATGTAAAGTTAGGTGCATGTTGCGATTTCCTTATGAAATGAGTTGAGTGAAAGGTTTCTAGACGATGAAGTGTTAATTATACTGGTGGTTCAGGAGTTATGATAAAATTCTTGTACTCTCGCGTAATAGCATGATAGGTGCAGTGAGCGGTTTGGAATTGGGATTAAAGGGTCAAAGTTGCGGTTCAGTTTTGACAGGGATGTCACGAGCTCGAATGAGCGGGGGAGATTTTAAGTGTCCAGAGTATATTGGTGTTACTTTAGTGTAGCCTGAGACTAGTGTGTTATGTGCAAGAGGCATTGTGTATTGATTTGTGGATTCTTAATTAGCACTAGAGGAATAGCATGGTCGGCAGCCATGGATGTACATAATTTGTTAGTTGGAGCGGAATGTTGTGGGAGTATCCCCCATGGGATAATTTTGTAGGTGTGACACATCAGTCATTTAAGTGGGAGAGATTGAGATCAAGTATGGAGATTTTGGTACTGTCGCAGATTGGAGAGTTTATGTCTGAGAGACACACTATTCCTTTGGTTGCGAACTACTATGGAAGTTTGCTCAGGAATTGACAATTGATTGTATGCATCATAGATAGGGTCATTGTGGATCTTTGGAAGTCTATTGGACTATTTTGAGATGATCAGAATCAGTTTAGATGTCCACTGGTAGGCCTAATGTGAATGTATATTCTATACCAGATTGGATCTATCTATTCAGCGCAACATTTGTCCATGGAGGAGTTATCGGGTATAATGGATGTTATTCCTGTCATTCATCTATTTCATGTGTTGCTCTTTTATGCTATGTGGATTGTGTAACAGCTTGATTATTCACATGCGAATTGTGGTCTTGTATATGCTCTGTGGTGTGATATGAGTGAGATGTCTCTCGAGATGCTGGTTGTTTATTGCACCTTGGTTGTGCTTGGCCCTTTGTATCATATGATGTTATCCGTCTCCCGAGGATTATATTTATGCACTTACGTGCTAGTGGTTAATATACGTGTGTCTAGTGAGTATGAGAATTTGACTCGATGGGTATTCCCATGCAGATTGTTATATGTGGATTGGGTGGCATGCCACCACGGGTATGATGTTTGGATCAGGTTGCACGCCGCAATGGTATCATGTGTGGATCAGGTTGCATGCCACAACAGTGAGATGTTGGGTACGATTCTTTATACTTATTTTGTGTGTTTTGCTTCTCATATGTGGGATAAATCCATAGCATTTTGCTTGGTTGTTATATCTGTTACGCTTAGTTCTGGTACTTGGGGTTCCTTATCTTATTGGTCATATTCGGGTTATGTCTTATTTAGCGCATGGATCATGTCGTATGAGATTTTAGATAGCATTTGATGTGGCTTGTCGACCGAGAAGCTTGTACTGGGTGAGACGAGGTTGTTGGACCTAGAGTCAGTGTAATAGGATTAGTATAATGTATGTTTGGAGGGAGAATGTCACTAATCAGTTTAGAATACAACAATGGTTCTTGTCGAGCGTATGAACTCCATGATTTATTGATTTGACGGGTGGTTATGAGTTTTTACACATCTCTTTCATCGTTACAGTATTGCAAGGGTTGGAATAGGGTTTTAATGTCTCCGGAGGTATATTACCGGTATCGAATTAAAATATTTGCAGCTATTGCGATTGGATGATATTACTATGGGCATATGAGTGATGTGGTACATCGTGTGATTGCGACTTGGGTGTATATTTATGTTTTGGTATAGTTTGTGGAGATTGATGCAGTGAATGTATACAAGAATCGGACCTTACAGGAAATCCCGGAAGTTGGAATTTGGTTCTAAGGCTTGTGGACTAAGGTAGCAAGAAGGATTGTCAGCCTAGGTTGAGCTAATGTGCTCATATGGATTGAGATGGCATGAGTATGTGCACGGGGAGTTATGCAGTGATTTGGCAGCTTGGGAATGACCCTTGGCAAGTTCGAGGATGAACATATATTTGAGTGGGGAAGAATATAATGACCCGATCAGTTGTTTTGATCTCTAGCATGTCCTCTATGGTTTGAGAGCTTGAGTAGCTTCACTATATGTATTATAACTTGCACGTGTAGTCAGCTTTGATTTTTGAGAAATTCGGAGTTTATTTGGAAGAATAATTCACAATTCGGAAGCTTTAAGTTAGAAGAGTTGACCTATGTTTGATTTTTGAGTAAACGACCTCGGAATCGGGATTTGAAAGTTCCTACAGGTTCGTAAGGTGATTTTGGACTAGGGCGTATGTTCGGGTAAAGTATCGGGTGGTCCGGGAGCGATTTGGCGCTTTTTGTCAAAAGTTTGCATTTTGAAGGTTTTTAAATTTGCTAAGTTGACTTGGAGTGGTCTTTGGTGTTATTGGACTCCTGGTGGTATTTCGGGACCTTGGATAGGTTCATTTACTTAATTGGGACTTGTGTGTGAAGTTTGGTCATGATCCAGAATGTTTAAGAGTGATTCGGACGTTTAGGTTACATACGAGTTAAGTTTAAGAAAATGAGTTGACCACGGTTGAGCTCGGATTCATGATTTAAAAGCTTCAACCGGTTTGTATGATGATTTTGGACTCGTTCGCAAGTTTTGGTTAGATTCCGATGAGTTTCAGATGGGTTTGGATTGTGTCGCGCTCTTATTTAATGTTTCAGCGTTGTTTCTTTTGGCATAAAGATACAATATTGATAAAAGGCCTTTGATTTGTGATCCTATTTGAACCATTAGATCTTTATCGCAATTACAGAACCATAGCGACAAGAATTGTCGAATTCCGAGGTCATATGAGAGAGTTACGCCCATTTTCGTGTCGGAGCTCCGTATGAGGTGATTTTCGATGTGTTGTTCTCGTCTCAACAAGGGGGTAAGCATCTTACCTTTATTTTGATATTTTCCGATGATTATTTCCGTTGGTCATCTTCTTTATCCGTGTTGGATTGTAGAAATTGTGGTTTTGAGCCCCAAAACTGAGAAATGGTAAATCCTTGATTTATGGGTCAATTCATGGACGAAATTGGATGATTTTCTGGATATAGAATTTATAAGTTATGGAAAGTATTTATTTTCGATAATTTTCAAAATCAGGGCGCACGGGCCCGAGATTGACTTTGTTGACTTTTCATGCGGAGTTGGGAGTTTGTTTCTAAATATTAAATTACGAGTCTTTGAGTATATTTTAATTGGTTTGCACATTCTTTGACTAGTTTCAGATCGTTTAGCATTGATTTGAGGTGTTAGAGAGGTGTTGGAGCCGGATATCGGATTTCACAGGGAGGTAAGTCTCTTGTCTAATCTTGTAAGAGGGAATTTACCCCGTAGGTGCTATATTTGTTATGTGGTACGAGTTATGGGAGCTACACACATATGAGGTGATGAGTGACCGTGCGATTGCTAGATTCTTGATTATGCCCGGATAGACGTAGACTCACACCTTGATTTAATTATACTACTTGAGTTATTCTTTCATGTTTAAATGCTTTAATTTATACTTTAGCCTGACAGTAGACTTGCGTAAGGTATTGAACTTTGCTATTCCAGATACTTGACGTGCTACTTGATTAGCCGCGGAAATTATATTTTTGTGTTACGGATTTCTCCCGCATTGTGCATATTTGTCCGAAAGTTTCTTGAATTTCATAACTCATACCTATATTCGTGAGTTGGGCCAGTCACTCGTCAAAGTCTCACTATTCTTATGGGATCGGGCTGAACGCCTTAGCACTACTATTTTGAATCGGAACCATGCGACCTCGGCAATATTATGAGATGTGTCAATGGATCAGGCCATACGACATCGACATTGCACACTATTTTATGGATCGGGTTGAACGACCTCGGCAGAATTGTGCATTATATTCGATCGAGAGTCAGCATACCTATGGGTCTTCCTAACTTATGGTTTGGAATATTATTTGTTATTGATCATATACATATACCTTATTTGAGGATTTCGTATCTACTCTTTTGTTAAGGATCGCGTTATGCACATCTATCTATTTTTGTTGCTTTTACTGGCTATGCTTCATTCCTGTCTACCACTATTGTACTTTTATTATTGGAACACTAGTAAGTGTCGATGTCGACTGTCACGACCCAAAACCCATAATAGGCCGCGATGGCACCAAAGTTAGGCAAGCCCACAAGTGAACCTACAATTTAATTACCCCTTTTTAACATTTAAAACAAAAGTTTCCTTTTTAAAAGAACGAAATAAGTAAGATCTCATTCAACCATACATACTCTTTTCTCAACAAAATACCAGCACGATAAATACATCCACTGTAGTGACAATAATGATAAGTACAACAGTACATAAATACTAAAAGTCCCCAAAACCCGGTGCCACAAGTGCATGAGCAATCTAGAGAGTATACAAAACTAATATAACTATTGTCTGAAAGGTAATAGACAGAAATAATAAAAAAAGTAGAGGGAGACTCCGGTGCTGCAGATCATAGCAAGGCAAGAAGCTCACCACTAAGTCTCCGTAGAAGTGCGACTACGCGCCCGTATGACCACTGGTAGTACCTGTCTCAGTATCTGTACATTCAGTGCAAAAGTGTAGCGTGAGTACGGAAAACAATGCGTACCCAGTAAGTATCTAGTCTAACCTAGAAAAAGTAGTGATGAGGGGTTGACTTGACACTTACTAGAGGTCAAACAGTAATAGAAATACATAAAGTAGACATGGTGAGTGTACAACAAGTAGCAATGAAGCAAATAAAAGTAATTACAGTAATTCCACACATGAGTCTATATTAAATCACTAAACGTGTCATAACCGACCTTGAATTTGCTAACTCAACTGTTACCAAACCAAATCCAGTCTCAAATATTAAGCACGAAGCTGCCGAGGTGAACGACCCGATCCCATAGGAATAGTGGTACTCAATACTATCGAGGCAAACGACCCGATCCCATAAGAATAGCGTTACCATACTACCGAGGCGAATGACCTGATCCCATAAGAATAATGTTACCATACTGCCGAGGCAAATGGCATGATCCCATAAGAGTAATTATTTCACTGTCGAGGCGAACGACCCGATCCTATAAGAGTAGAGAAATTTAGCTCGCTCGCAGAAACACATGCGAGACGAGAAGACATGGATCTATAGTTTATCAAATGTTTTCCAATTTTTCCAAAGTAAGAGGCTATGTCGGTATGTTTATTAAAATTCTCAATATCAGTCATAATCAAGAAAGTTAATACACAGGATAGGCATAAATAGCACAATTAAAGGCATGTTGTGAATCTAAGTCTACCCCGACATATCATGAATATAGCTATGTACGGACTCTCGTCACCTCGTGCGTACGTAGCTCCCCACAACAAGTAGCACACAACAATTAATACACCTAAAGGGATAAGTTCCATCTTACAAGGTTAGGCAAGAGACTTACCTTGATTCCAAGTCCTCAATCCGGCTCTTCAACCTCACTAGAACTCCTCAAACGATGTCGAGGACTCCGAAACTAACCAAAAGTCATATAAACTAATAAATATATGCTCAAAAGTTCATAATTTAGCTATTAAACTAATTTTCCTAACCAAATCCGGGAAGTCCTTAAAAATCACCCCGCGCCCCTGATTCCGAACATTTTTTAATATAAATGTTACTCATGGCCTCACGAACTCAAATATATAATTTATTTCCAGTTACATAATCATTTTCGTGGTCAAGTCTCATTTTTTACCAAATTTTTCCCTTAATTTCATGTTAACTTTACTCATAATCCGTGTATTTAACTCAAGAATTGATAGGGATCACTTACCTCTTGATGTTGACGAAAATCCCCCACAAAATGCTCTCAAAATCGCCCAAGACCAAGTGGAAAATGAGAGAAAAAAGACTAAGTCTCGTATTAAAATTCAAGTCTGCCTAGTGATCCCTTCTTCGCGATCGTGGAAAATGCCTCGCGATCGCGAAGGCCAAAATGCCACTGCCCAAAAACCTCCTTCGCGTTCGCGTCCTTGGGGTCACGTTCATGATGCATCACTTCCCGGCCTTCCGCATTCGCGACCCCCAAGTCGCGTTCACGTAGGCCAAAGTCCTTCTGCCCAGTTTCCTCTATTTCCTCATCGCGATCGCGGTTAGGCCTCCGCGTTCGCGAAGCACTGCCAGGCCAAACTTCGCGATCACGGACCCTTCTTGGCATTCACGTAGGGCAATCAGCTACCCCTCCAATTTTCCTTCTTCGCGATCACGAAGCAAACCAGCAGTTTCTAGCCAAGTTCAAACATGCTCCGGGTGGTCCGAAACACACTCGAGCTACCCGGGACCCCGTCCAAATGCACCGTTAAGTCCATAAACCCATTGCGGACCTACTCGAAGCCTTGGAACACATAAAACAACACCAGAATCAAGAATCGCACCTCAAAACCTCATTAATCAACTTCTAAGCTTCAAACTCATTTCAACCAACTCTGAACGCATCGAAACATACTTAGACAACTCGGAATGACGCCAAATTTTACGCACAAGTCATAAATCACCATACGGACCTATTCCCAGGCTCAAAATCCCAAACGGACCTCGATAACACCAAAGTCTACTCCAAACTAAATTTAAAGAACTAGAAAACCTTCAATGAACCAACTTTCAACATTAAGCGCCGAAACGCTCCCGAGTCACCCGAAACTCGATCTGAAGACACGCCCAATACAAAATCATCATACATACCCATTAGAACCATCAAATCCCGGTTCTGCGATGGTTTATTAAAAATGTTGACCCAAGTCAAACTTGGCCACCTTAGGCCACTATTACGAAACTAAATGTTCCAATTCCAACCCAAACCCTTCCAAACCCGAACCAACCATCCATGTAAGTCATAAAATAGTAAAAGAACATATGGGAAGTCCTAATTAGGGGAACGAGGATCTAAAAAGTAAAATGACTGGGCGAGCCGTTACATTCTCCACCTCTTAAACAAACGTTCGTCCTCGAACGGGTCTAGAATCATACTTGGAGTGCTGAATAGGTGTGAATATCTGCTCCGCATGTCCTCCTCGGTCTCCCAAGTCACCTCCTCGACCGGTTGACCCCTCCACTGGACCTTTACCGCATAAATATTCTTAGACCTCAACTGGCGAACCTGCCTGTCGACAATGGCAACTGGCTCCTCCTCATAACCCAAACTCTCATCTAGCTAAACCGTGTTGTAATCTAACACGTGCGACCTGTCAGCATGGTACTTTCGGAGCATAGACACATGGAAGACTTGATAAACCCCCGATAGGTTGGGAGGCAAAGAAAGCTCATAAGCAACCTCCCCAACTCGCCTCAACATCTCAAATGGGCCAATAACCCTCGGACTCACCTTGCCCTTCATTCTGAACCTCATGATCCCCTTCATCGGCGAGACTTTCAAGAGAACCTTCTCGCCCACCATAAATGATAAATCATGCACCTTCTGATCCGCGTAAGTCTTCTGTCTGGACTGCATTATGCTAAGCCGCTTCCGAATCAACTTCACCTTCTCCAAGGCATCCTTTACTAAATTAGTGCCATATAACCTAGCCTCACCGGGCTCAAACCATCCGATGGGCGAACGACATCGCCGACCATATAAAGCCTCAAATGGAGCCATCTCGATGTTGGATTGATAATTGTTGTTATAAGAAAACTCGACCAAGAGCAAGAATCGATCCCACTGCCATCAAAAGTCAATCACACATGCTCTGAGCATATCCTCCAAAATCTGAATTGTCCGCTCCGACTGCCCATCAGTTTGCGGGTGAAAGGTTATGCTGAGTTCTACTCGGGTACCCAACTCGCTCTGTACTGCTCTCCAGAAATGCAAAGTAAACTGAGGGCCTCTATCTGATATGATGGAAACAGGCACACCATGCAATTGGACAATTTCCTGAATGTAAATCTGGGCCAACCTCTCGGAAGAGTAAGTAGTCACCACCGGAATAAAGTGTACCGACTTGGTCAGCCTGTCGACAATGACCCAAACGACATCAAACTTTCTCAACGTCCATGGCAACCCAACTATGAAGTCCATAGTGACGCACTCCCACTTCCATTCCGGTATAACCATCTACTCGAGTAGGCCAACTGGCCTTTGGTGCTCATACTTAACCTAATGGCAATTTAGACATCTCGCTACATACTCAACTATGCCCTTCTTCATCTGCCATCACCAATAATGCTGCCTCAGGTCATGATACATCTTCGTAGTACCTGGATGAATAGAATACTGAGAAGTGTGTGCCTCCTCAAGAATCTTCTCCCTCAAGCCATCAACATTAGGAACACATAGGTGACCCTGGAGTCGCAGAACACCATCCTCACCGATAGTAACCTCCTTGACACCACCCTGTAGTACTGTCTCTCTAAGATGTAAAAAGTGTGGATCATCGTACTGACGAGCCTTGATCCGCTCAAGGAATGAAGACTGAGCCACAACATATGCAAGAACTCGTTTGGGCTCTAAAATTTCCAACCTCATGAGTCTGTTAGCTAAGGACTGAATATCCAAAGCCAATAGCCTCTCCTCTGCCGAAATAAATGTCAAACTACCCATACTCTCGGCATTTCTACTCAAGGCATCCTCAACCATATTCGCCTTACCCAGATGGTACTATTATCGTCCTTCAGTAACTCAAGCCACCTGCGCTGCCTCAAATTAAGGTCCCTCTGCTAACAAATGTTGCAAGCTACGATGATCGGTGTAAACCTCACAGGACACCCCATAGAGATAATGCCTCCAAATTTTGAGAGAGAACTATCGCAGCCAACTCCAAATCATGTACAGGGTAATTCTTCTCGTGGGGATTTAGTTGGCATGAAGCATATGTAATAAATCTCCCCTATTGCATCAATACACAACCCAAGCAAATGCGCGAAGCATCGCAATACATGGTATACATCCATGAACCAGAGGGCAACACTAACATCGATGTTGTAGTCAAAGCAGTATTGAGCTTCTGAAAGCTCGCCTCACAATCATCGGACCATCTGAACGGAGCACCCTTCTGGGTTAATCTAGTCAAGGGTGTTGCAATGGACGAGAAGCCCTCTACGAACCGACAATAATAACCTGCTAACCCTTAGAAACTCCTGATCTCGGTCGCTGTGGTAGGACGAGGCCAACTCTGGACTGCCTTGATCTTCCTGGGATCCACCTTAATACCCTCACCTGATACAACATGCCTCAAGAAAGCCACGGAATCCAACCAAAACTCGCACTTGGAGAACTTAGCATAAAGCTTCTTTTCCCGCAAGGTCTGAAGCACTAACCTCAAATACTGCTCGTGCTCCTTAATACTACGCGAGTAGATCAATATGTCATCAATGAAGACAATGATAAATGAGTCAAGATACGGCCTGAACACTCGGTTCATCAAATCCATAAATGCCGTCGGGGCATTGGTCAAGCCAAAAGACATCACTAGAAACTCGTAGTGGCCATATCTAGTCCGGAAAGCCGTCTTCAGAATATCCAAAGCACGAATCATCAGCTGATGATACCCAGATCTCAAATCGATCTTAGAGAACACCCTGCAACCTATCAAACAAATGATCAATGCGTGGCAATGGGTACTTATTCTTGATAGTGACTTTGTTCAACTAGCGGTAATCAATGCACGTCCGCATACTCCCATCCTTATTCTTCACAAACAACAACGGTGCACCCCAAGGCGACACACTAGGTCTAATGAATCCCTTCTCAAGCAAATCCTGAAGCCGCTCCTTTAACTCTCTCAGCTTATTGGGAGCCATACGATAAAACGAAGTAGAAATAGGCTGGGTGCCTAGCACCAAATCAATGTCGAAATTGATATCCCGATCTGACGACATACTTGGTAGATCAATAGGAAATACATCAAAAAACTCTCGTACCACCGATACTGAATCTAATGCGGGAGTCTCTATAGTAGTATCCCGAACAAAGGTCAAATAGGCCAAACAACCCTTTTCGACCATATGTTGAGCCTTCAAGAAAGAAATAACCCGGCTGGAAGTACCAACAGACCAACCTCTCCACTCTAATTTGAGCAACTCAGGCATCGCCAAGGTAACAGTCTTGGCATAGCAATCAGGAATGGCATAGTACGGGGACAACCAGTCTATGCCTAAGATCCTCGAAATCGACCATATCGAGCAATAGATGATCTCCTCTGGTCTCATATCCACGGAAAGTCACCACACAGGACCGGTAGACTCGATCCATAACAATAGAATCACCCACTGGCATGGACACATATACAGGAATGCCCAAGGACTTGCGAGATACATCCAAATAAGGAGTAAAAAGAGAAGAAATATAGGAGTAAATAAACCCTGGATCAAATAATACCAAGGCATCCTTACGCTAGACAGAAATAGTACCTGTGATCACTGCATCGGAGGTGAGTGCCTCTGGCCTGGCAGGGAAAGCATAGAATTTAGCTGGAGCGCCAGCTGACTGGATTCCACCTCTAGGGAGACCCCTACCCACATGCCCTCTACCTTTGGCCAGACTGGCAGGTGGTGTGGAAACTGGTGTGGTAATCAGGGGCCGATGGTCCTACTACTCGGCCTTGCCCCAAAGTCTTGGACAAAACCTCTTCACGTGGCCAAGATCCTCGCACTCAAAACAACCCCTCAGAGAGTGGACTACTGATCTGAAGTCTGACCATGATGGCCTGAATACCCATTGGAGGAACCCTGAATAGCTGGCGGACGGTAAGTAGTCTCTGGAATGGCACTGAAGTAGGGTCGTGGTGGAACACTCCGAGCAAGCGGTGGTGTTGACTGCATGGGCCTGCTAGACTAACCCCTCATGAACTGACCTCTACCCCAGGTGGGGAACCATTGAATCCTCCAAACTATCGGGGCTGCTTGTTCCTCGGTGCAAAATCTCTGCTGTAGTTGCGAATACGCTCGATCCTGCGAGCTATATCCATAAGCTGATGAAAGGGAGTCCCCATATCTGCCTTACGGGCCATAGAAACCTGAATCTCAGGGTGCGGACCTGTAATGAACCTCCACACCCTCTCTGCATCTGTGGGGAGTATAATAGCTGCATGGCGAGACAAGTCAGTGAATCTCGCCTCATAGTCGGTCACTGACATATGACCCTGACGGAGTCGCTCAAACTCACCCCGAAGCTCCTCTCTCTCCGAAGGTGGTATGGACTTGTCCAAGAATAGATGTGTAAGCTGATCCCAAGTCAAAGGACTCCAATATCCCTATGTTCTGTAGCCTATTCTTCCACCGGTCGATGAATTCCTGGGGGTCATTTGACCACTCACCCCCAAAGTTATGGGGGCGAAGTCTAGTCTATCTATCCAGCTACTTCTGCTGATTAATGGTCACGACTGGTACAGACTCTAGCACAGCCACTGCAATTGGCTGGGGCCCTCCCGCAGGTAGTGCACCTGGGTCTGATAAACGGCAGCGGAGTGCCATGGAGCCTGAGCGGTAGGGGTTTATGCTCCCCCTCCCGCCTGAGATATGACTGGGTCCGCTTGAAATAAACCAGCCTTTGTCATAGTGTCCATGAACCGCAGCATACGGCCCATGACCTCCTAGAATCCCAGTGCAGTCATGAAATTTGCTGGGCCTCGCTCAGCTGCAGGCGCCTCATCCTGCTCCTCAATCATAGGATCCTCCACTGGATCCACTAGTGGTACAATAGGAGCAACTCTAGTACGCCCTCGTTCTCTGACAGGAGCTGGAGCCCTCCCCCCGACCTCTGCCTCGGCCTCTAGCAATGGGGGGAGTAGCTCATCTATCATCTAGTACATCTGCCGCATACGTTACACCATTTATGAGAGATCAATAGAAAGATACTTAGCACAATATAAACTGCACGATAGGAGATGAAGAAAGAGAAGTTTCCTATCACCCTATAGCCTCTCAAAGATAAGTACGGACGTCTCCGCACCGATCCTCAAGACTCTACTAGGCATGCTCATGACTCATGAGACCTATGTGAACCTAAAGCTCTGATACCAAACTATCACGACCCAAAACCCATAATAGATCGCGATGGAACCTAAAGCCACCGTTAGGCAAGCCCACAAGTGAACCTACAATTTAATTACTCCTTTTTAACATTTAAAACAAAAGTTTCCTTTTTAAAAGAACGAAATAAGTAAGATCTCATGCAATCGTACATACTCCTTTCTCAACAAAATACCAACGTGATAAATACATCCACTGTAGTGACAGTAATGAAGTACAACATTACATAAATGCTAAGTCCCCAAAACCCGGTGCCACACGTGCATGAGCAATCAAGAGAGTATACAAAACTAATACAACTATTGTCTGAAAGGTAATAGACAAAAATAATAAACAAGGTAGAGGGAGACTCTGGTACTGCAGATCGTAGCAAGGCAATCAACTCACCACTAAGTCTCCGTAGAAGTGCGGCTACGTGCCCGTGTGACCACTGGTAGTACCTGTCTCAGTACTTGCACATTCAGTGTAGAACTGTAGCATGAGTACGGAAAACAATGCGTACCCAGTAAGTATCAAGTCTAACCTCGAAGAAGTAGCGATAAAGGGTCAACTTGACACTTACTAGAGGTCAAACAGTAATAGAAATACATAAAGTAGACACTGTGAGTGTACAACAAGTAGCAACGAAGCAAATAAAAGTAATTATAGTAATTCCACACATGAGTCTATATCAAATCAGTAAACGTGTCATAACCGGCCTTGAAGGCGCTAACTCAACTGTTACCAAACTAAATCCAGTCTCAAATATTAAGCACGAAGCTGCCAAGGGGAACGACCCGATCTCATAGGAATAGTGGTACTTAGTATTGCCGAGGCGAACAACCCAATCCAATAAGAATAGTGTTACCATACTGCCAAGGCAAACGACCTGATCCCATAAGAATAGCATTACCATACTGTCGAGGCGAATGGACTGATCCCATAAGAGTAATTATTTCACTGCTGAGGCGAATGGGCCAATCCCAAAAGAGTAGAGAAATTTACATTGCTCGCGGAAACACATACGAGACGAGAAGACACGGATCTATAGTTTATCAAATATTTTCCAATTTTTTCAAGAATGAGGCTAAGTCGGTATCTTTATTAAAATCCTCAATCTCAGTCATAATCAAGAAAATTAATACACATTATAGGAATAAATAGAACAATTAAAGGCATGATGTGAATCTAAGTCTACCCAGACATATCATGAATATAGCTACATATAGACTCTCGTCACCTCGTGCGTACGTAGCTCTCCACAACAAGTAGCACACAACAATTAATACACCTAAGGGGATACGTTCCCTCTTACAAAGTTAGGCAAGAGACTTACCTTGATTCCAAGTCCTCAATTTGGCTCTTCAACCTCACTAGAACTCCTCAAATGACGTCGAGGACTCTGAAACTAACCAAAAGTCGTATAAACTAATAAATATATGCTCAAAAGTTCATAATTTAGCTATTAAACTAATTTACCTAACCAAATCCGAAAAGTCCATAAAAATCACCCCCAGTCCCACGTGCCCGAATTCCAAAAAATTTTGAATATAAATGTTACCCATGGCCTTACGAACTGAAATATATAATTTATTCACACTTACATAATCGATTTTGTGGTCAAATCTCATTTTTTACCAAACCCTAAGTTCCAATAAAATCCCATAATTTTTCCCTTAGTTTCATGTTATATCTACTCATAGTCCATGTATTTAACTCAAGAATTGATAGGGATCACTTATCTCTTGATGTTGATGAAAATCCCCCCACAAAATGCTCTCAAAATCTCCCAAGACCAAGTGAAAAATGAGAGAAAAGAGACTAAGTCCCGTATTAAAATTCAAGTCTGCCCAGTGATCCTTTCTTCGCAATTGCGGTAAATGCCTCATGATCGCAAACACCAAAATGCCACTGCCCAAAAACCTTCTTTGCGTTTGCAGCCCGGCAGTCGTGTTCGCGATGCATCACTACCCAGACTTCCGCGTTCGCGATCCCCAAGTCGTGTTGGCATACTCCAAAGGCCTCCTACCCAATTTCCTCCATTCCTCATCGCGATCGCGGTTGGGCCTCCGCGTTCGTGAAGCACTACCAGGCCAACCTTCATGATCACGGACCCTTCTTCGCATCCACGAAGGACAATCAGTTACCCCTCCAATTTTGCTTCTTCGCGATCGCAGGACCATCTTCGCGATCGCGAAGCACACCAACAGTTTCTAGCAAAGTTCAAACATGCTTCGTGTGGTCCAAAACACACCCCGAGCCACCTGGGATCCTGTCCAAATGCACCGTTAAGTCCATAAACACATTGCGGACCTACTCGAAGCCTCAGAACACATAAAACAACACTGGAATCAAGAATCGTACCTCAAAACCTCATTAATCAACTTCTAATCTTCAAACTCATTTCAACCAACTCCGAACGCATCGAAACATACTTAGACAACTCAAAATGACGCCAAATTTTACGCACAATTCATAAATCACCATACAGACCTATTCCCAGGCTCAGAATCCCAAACGGACCTCGATAATGCCAAAGTCTACTCCAAACCAAATTTAAAGAACTAGAAAACCTTCAATGAACTAACTTTAAACATTAAGTGCCGAAACGCTCTCGGATCACTCGAAACTCGATCCAAAAATACACCCATGTCCAAAATCATCAACGAACCTATTGGAACAATCAAATCCCGGTGCCGAGGTCATTTACTAAAAATGTTGACCCAAGTCAAACTTGGACACCTTGGGCCACTATTAAGGAACTAAGTGTTATGATTTCAACCCGAACCCTTCCAAACCCAAACCAACCATCCCCCCAAGTCATAAAATAGTAAAAGCACATACGAGAAGTCTTAATTAGGGAAACGGGGATCTAAAAAATAAAAAGACCGATCGGGTTGTTACATTGACCCCTCATCACTACTTCTTCGAGGTTAGACTATATACTTACTGGGTACGCGTTCATTTATGTACTCATACTAAGATTTTGCACTAATTATGCAGGTACTGAGACATGTACGTTTGGCGGTCATACTAGCGCGTAGGCTTGCTGAGGAGACTTTGTGGTGAGCTTCTCTCTATGCTATGATCTGAAGCACACAGAGTCCCCTTTCTAATCATTTACTATACTCTGTCTATTTTCTATTCCAGATAGTTGTTGTAGTAGTATTGTACATTCTAGTAGATGCTCATGCACTCGTGACTTGGGGATTTAGACTATTTTTACTGGGTGTATTCCTGTTACTACATTCGATATTATATTTTGATCATATTCTAATCTTGAAAATGATGTTAGTATTTTCTATAAAAATAGAGAAATTCTGCTTGATTATTTCACTATTGTGTTAAAATGTGTTATGACCCGCCGGTTTTCGTGTTGTTAAAGTGTTGGCTTACCTAACGGCAGCGTTTGGCGCTATCACGACCTATGGTAGGATTAGGGAAGTGATAAGTGCTTATTTGAAAATGCTAACGACTACAACAATATTGTAGTAATTATTATATTTATTTTTAAAGGACAATAAATTGATCGAAAATCCTATTATTTGAAAATAGGACAATTATCAAAAAATTATTCTAAAAAATTTTAAAATGCACAAAAATGGTAGTATTTTTAAATGCAAATAAAATGATAAAATTCCTAAATTTTATAAAAATAAGGATAATTATCAATAAATTGTATTAAAGTTAAAAGTGTGCAAAAATGCCATTTGTTTTTACCTTTAATGACTAAGAAGCCTGCAGAAGTTAATTTTAAAGTAAGGAGGGCCAAAATTGATTGTTAACGCCTGTAACGACCCGACCGGTCGTTTTGTGTATCCGAGCCCCATTTCCCTATTTGATGATTCATGTAAGCGTATTGTTGTTATGTGATTGCCGGGATGTTTGGTTTAGTTCCGGAAAGGTCTTGGAGTAAATTGGAACACTTTGTTCCATGGTTGGAAGCTTAGTTATAAGAGTTGAACAAGTGTTGACTTTGTGTAATCAACCTCAAATTAATGTTTTAATGGTATCAATAAGTTTGTATGGTGATTTTGGACTTTGGAATACATCCGGATTTAGATTCGGAGGTTCCTAGGTTGATTTGGCTTTAATTGTCAAAAGTTTGAAATTTGAAGGTTTGGAAAGTTTATAGGTTTGACCGAAACTTGATTTTGATGTTATCAGGGTCAGATTATTATTCCGGGACTTGGAATAGCTTCATTATATCATTTGTGACTTATTTGCAAAGTTTGGTTGCATTTCGAGTTTGTTTGATATGAATCAGACATTTCGTTGGAAGCTTAGAAGCTTATGAACTTAAGAAAAGTTCAATTGATGGTTTGATCGTCGATTCGTAGATTTGATGATCGTGCATGTGTTTGGAAGCTTTGGATAGGTCCAGTAGTGCTTACAGACTTGTTGGTATGATTGGATAGGGTCCTAGGTTGCTCGGGTGCGTTTCGGACCACCCCGAGCTTGGTTGGATTGGTGAAAGACGGCTGGAGTCTAGTGAGATTAGCGATCGTGGCGCAGGTATCGCGATTGCGAAGTCTTATTTGGGGAAGTGGCATTTTGTTCTTCGTGTTTGCAATTGGTGTGTAGCGTTTGCGGAGCTTTGTGATCAGTGGCCTTCGCGTTAGCGACCTGGGCACCACGTTCGCATAGAAGGAAGGCATGTTGGGGGAAGACAGGAGCTAAGCCTTCGCGCTTGCGTGGGACAGACCGTATTCGCGTAGGCTTGGGTTTGTGTCACGACCGCAATTTCCCACCGGAGGATGTCATGATGGAACCTAGTCTCTAAGACTAGGTAAGCCAAACATTCATGAATACACAACAGAATTTAACAATTAAGATATTAAGATAATTCGATAAACTCATAATAAATCCAAAACAGAACATCTATAACAAAACATCCAAAACCGGTGGAACTGAGTCATAATCTCTACACGAGTATATTGTAAAATCCCTAGTACAACACTGTCTAGATAAAGAGTAAACAGTAGAAAAATAAGGACAGAAGGTGACTTCGAGGCCTGCGAACGCCGGTATACCTTGAAATTTGCGAACTGTGTGATCCACTCACTAATGCCTAGCCTGACTCGAGGTACCTGGATCTGCACAAAATTGTGTAGAAGAGTAGTATGAGTACACCACAACGGTACCCAGTAAGTATCAAGCCTAACCACGATAGAGTAGTGACGAGGCCAGGTCAAGACACCTACTAGGATAAGAAAAGCTGAATAAGTATAGTATAGTCTAATAATGAAAACGAGGAAATAGTGGCAATAAAGCAATACAACAAGGTAAGATACAACTGAATTTAAAGCAATAAAGGCAACAAGGAAGGAACACATAATAAGAACATCAAGAAAATAATGCAGACAAATATAATTGAGGTAAATGAGAGATAACAACAAGATTCTCAACCGAGGTACCGTCTCGTAACCTCATTTCATAATCACAATCTTTCCTTAAGAATATGTTTTTTCCGAAATAGCTACACGTACTTTAACCCACCTTATATCGCCGCTTGGCTTCAAGTAATTCCCTTACTAGCAACACACACATAAATCCTACCTTATGCCGCCGCATGCACATTAACCATATCCTTATACCACCATGCGTATCAATATCACAACACAATAACAACTCGCACCACAAGTGCCCATATGCCACAACTCTCATGTCTCAACTACAATGTGTACAAGAATCTTAACAATAACGAAATAAAAGTGAATAGCTCAACAAGAAATATATCTCAATAATTTAACAACTTTGCCTCAATGTGATAACGGCTTTTACAACTTCAACACCAATAACTCAACAAGAAGATATTCCATGAAATAACAACTTCGGGTAAGGTAATTCAACAATTGATGAATTAACAAGACAATAAGGAAGGCAATAACTTCAACTAAAGCATGTAATAGCAAAATAACAAGTACGAGATAGAACAAGTGTTAACAATGTCAAACAAACCATGTAAGGATAGAATAACACATGTAAGGGTAGATTAACAATGAAAGATATAACATGTTATGACAATTCAATTAAAGGCACGAAAGGAGTCTAAATAGCCTAAACCGGTCAAATACCATATATAGCCCGTGTACCCACTCATCACCTTGCGTACACGGCTTTCACATAACATAAATAGCACAATCAACCCAAATCCTAAGGGGTAATTTCTCCCACACAAAATTAGGTAAGATACCTACCTCAAACAAGCTAAATCAACCCACTAGTAAGCCTTTTCCGCAAAAATCCAACTCCGAACGGCTCAAATCTAGCCAAAATAACTTAATACCATAAATACAAGCCATAGGAAACCATTACGAATAATAAAGTTGCAATCTTTAAAGAAAATCAAAAAAGTCAACTCAAAAAGTCAACCCCAAGCCCGCACCTCAGATCCCAACCAAGCTTACAAAATCCAAACACTCATTCAATAACGAGTCTAACCATACCAAAATTATCCAATTCCGACCTCAAATCGACCTTCAAACCCCCAATTTTCACTTTAGGAAGTTTTACAAAAATCCTTCATTTTCCTCACTTTAATTCACTAAATAAATGATAAAACTAAGATGCAATCATGATTAATTAATAAATTCTAATTAAAAACACTTAACCCGATCCAAGACGTGAAAATCCCCTCCAAAATCGCCCAAAACTGAGCTCTACAACTCAAAATATGTTAAAATGAACCAAACCGTCGAAATAGAGTACTATATAGTCTGTCCAGTTATTACTCTACGCGATCGCGGAGAACAAATTTCACCAGCTCACAACAGCCTCTTACATGATCACGAGACAATAGTCATGAACGCGATGACCAGTCATCCTCAGGCTACACGATCACAGAGGAGTCCACGCGAACGCGAAGAACAATGCGTGCAACAACACAACCTCTCATTCCTTCTACACGGCCACGATCACTCACCCGCGTTCATGATGCACAAACATCCCAACCTTTCATGAAAGCATCCTCATCTCCACGAACACAAAGAGAAAATATCCATCTACCAATAAAGACTCTACGCGATCGTGACTAATCGTTCGCGAATGCGATAAAGGAAACCAGAAGCAGAGAAAACTAGTAGTCTCAACACATGAATGAATGGTCCGAACCAAATCCGAAACACATACGAGGACCCCGTCTGAACATACCAACAAATCCTATAACACAAAATGAACTCGCTCGAAGCCTCAAATCACATCAAACAATGCCAAAATCACTAATCGCACATCGATTCAAGCCTAATGAACTAATGAACTTCCAACTTCTAGAACTAATGCCGAAATATACCAAACCAACTCTGAATGACCTCAAATTTTGCACACAAATTATAAATATCACAACGGACCTATTCCAACTTCCGAAACTAAAATCCAACCCCGATATCAATAAAGTCAACTCTCGGTCAAACCTCTCAACCTTTCAAACTTTTAACTTTTCAACTTTCGCCAATTCAAGCCAAAACGACCTACGGACCACCAAATCAATATCCGAGCATATGTCTAAGTCAAAAATTATCATAAGAAGCTATAGGAACCATCAAAACTCTATTCTGGGGTCGTCTACACAAAAGTCAAACTCCGATAAACTCTTTCAACTTAAGCTTCCAACTTTGGGACTAAGTGTCCCAATTCACTTCGAAACTCACCCGAAATCAAACCAACCATCCCGGCAAGTCACATGACCACAATATAACATAAAGGAGGCAATAAATAGGGGAACGAGGCTACAATACACAAAATGACCGACCGGGTCGTTACAGTTTGGCAGTTCATCACGTTTGCGATCAATGGATCACATTTGCGATGTGTATTTTGAGGTTGGAGTTGGTTTGTGGTTTTTGAACGCAAGGCTTGGGCCGCGTTTGCGAAGGGTATCACTGGGAAGAATTATAAGTTGTGTAATTTCAGGACTTAGACCCATTATTTCATATTTTGAGCCCTAGACTTGGAGATAGACGATTTTTGAAGGGGAGTTTTACACAAGGTAAGAGGGTAAGTGATTTCTACTTGATTTTAACTTTTTATCTTGTTTTCTCATGGATTATTGCATATAGATTATGGGATTTGAAAGGGAAATTTGGGGATTTTGAATATGGTTTTGGAGAGTGAAAAATGGATATTTAAACCACAATTTGGAGTCGAATTTGGATAAAAACCTGTATATTTGGACTGGTATTCGAATGGGTAGTTGGGATTTGTGACTTTTCTCGGGTTCAGGGAAGCGGGCCGCATCTACTTTTTGGTTGACTTTTTGCAATTTGATAAAGATTGAAGCTTTATTACTTGGAATCAATTTTTGTAGCCTTTTGATGTTATTGAGTTATTTTTTACAAGATTTGCGACGACGGTTGCACCCTATTTTGCACCGGTCAAAATAAATTACAACTTGTGGTTCCTCTGAAGTTGATGAATGAAGAGTCACCATCTAATTTTTAAAGGTATACGAGGGTACCTATAAGTCTGTAAAGATCATTATCCTAATGGTCTACTAACAAGTGAGATCCGGGTAAGGATTCTAGTTATTCTAAGGAGAAGGTGTTAGGTATCCCTTAAAAATCTACCTGAGGTAGCTCCTTAAACTTAGGTTAGGTGCAGGAAGGGAAATGTCTATATCCTAGTTGATTAATTGATTAAAATTTCTAAATGGTTTTCTATGAAAAGCCTTGTATAAGTAAAAATCATATTGATTCTAGTTTGATAGGTCATCTTTTGTTTTGAGAAAAAGAAATTATATTCCCTTTAGAAAAGGTAAGATTTGTTTAGAAATCTTTATCAAATGAGGGGTTATTACAAGAAAATGTGTCTACGTATTTATCAAAACTAGTATACCTGATTTGTTTATTTGGAGGCAGTTTTAGTAAAGACCTGTATATTTTCCAAAAGAACTGCTTAATCTTGGTTCTTCTCAAAACCAGTGATGTATGATTTCTTTTTTTGTGTTAGAACAGTTTAGTTGCCTATGATCTATTTTGAAAATCTTCCAAAGGAGTTGTTTCCATTTAAACTCGTTCAAGTTCTGTCGATGCATAAAACCAAACAAAACTCATTAAAAAAAATATGCAAGCGAAAGAAAGATTAGTTGCCAAAATAATTAGTTTCAAAACGTTTAGATAGTGTTAAGGTTGTTGAAGCAATTAATCGTTGAAGCCACAATTACCTTTTACCTATTAGATTCTGATTTGCCTAAAATGTGCCGAAAAGATCAAGATAGCTATGAATTTTCAATATTAGCGTTAATTCATATACACAGAAAGAAATACAATAATATTCAATAATTATTTTTATATAAAGAGAAGAAAAGCTAGACTCTCATTATTGGGCTGACAGTTGGTCAGGCCCAACTAAAACTGCGGCAAAACTTCGGCGGACAGCAAGAAGATAAATCAATTCTCGGACTTGGGCCTGAGTTCTCAACAATCTCAGCAGGCCCAGTGATCCATGGAAAGAAAATAAAAGGAAATGATTATCATATAAAAATAGAAGGTAAAGTAAGATAAAATGTATGATGAATAGGAACAGGGTCTAAAAGAATAAAGCAAAGCCAAATTTCATTTATGTTAATCCCATGAAGATTAGTCAAGGTCAATGATTATAGGTTTAGGGTGAACCGTATTTATTTATAAGGTCCCCCTATGGACCCCTGACACTTCAGAGTTTACGAGGGTCTCATGGACCCCGAGTAGTGTTTGTGCCAGGGAAGGGTCCCTTAATCACAAAGTCAAGCTCACACCAAAATACCCTTAAGCATTGAACCTCACTTTTATTTAGAGGCTTTAGCACAAAAAAAATATCAACTTGGCATTTCAACCAAATAGGTGTCAATGCAGCCTCACACAACCAATACAAAACACACTAGTAGAAGTACATATGGTCACATAACACACTCAGGGAATTCAATTACATAGAAGCACCAATTGTCTCAAGACAGACAACCGTTCTAGGGAGTGAAGTCATTACTAGGGTGCAAAGTCATGAATAATCAAGGATTAACACATACTTGAGCTCCAAAACCATGATCATTATCAGACAAAGGTTATACATGTTTCCAAAATTTTAATAGCTTAAAAGGCTTAAAGGTTGATTCTGAATCATTCCATGTGGCACAACATTTATAGAATACTCATAAGAGTCACATATACAATCAGGAAAAGGTCACAAAGCACAAATGATTGACCATATACTCATGTAAGCAAGCTATTTATAATTTCAGCTTCAGGGAAGTCACACTGAGTAGTTTAAGGCATCAATAATTGGTAAAGAAAAACATATGCAATCATTTAGTGACTTTACTAAAGGTCCATTACTTCATAGGTAACCTATTAGATAAAGTTCCCTTTAGGCATGTTTAAGTTATTAGAACAAGTACCAGAATACAACAACAGTCTCAGAATAGAATAAGCACATAGTTGAGATTTTCATATCACACTAAGAATTTATGCTCACAGCTTACTCAAAATTAGTCTTAAAGGAGTCATTACTAACAGTGAAAATACATGAGAGCATTAAGCATGAGTAGAATGGTCAAAATCCAGTCTTACCATTTAGATCGTATAGGCATGAATTATAGACATGGTAATGAAGATTGAGGATACTCATTCAAGTTACCGTATCCAACAGTATCTTCACATATGGCAAAAAGATCTTGTAGACAGTTTTCAACCACCATATAGGCATGAAATAACAAGAATGATCATTCATAACTAGTTTAGGCAGAGTGGATATGTGATTTTCAAGTTAACATCTATTTATTCAAGCTACCATGATAAACTAACACATGATCACCTTACTTTAACTGAACATCAGAAACATAATACCTATGAACATGACTGTTAGTGGGAATAACTCAACTAACCAATCAACACAGAATGATGAGAGTCACAGCATTGTGGTATGGGCAAGAGAACCAAAATTATCATTCAATTAGCCAATCACATCAGCAGCATGGTAAGAAACCTTTCAACAAGATAACATGACAGTATAGGCATAAAAATCACCCAGTTGACAAACAAGGTGATATGAAGGTTCATAAGTATCATTCCATCAATATGATTATACAAAAAAAGGAAAATTATAAATGTCACCTAATTAACAGAGCCATAGTAGGGATCAAACAGGCTGCCAATACAGATATTAACATAGAAAGTTAACAGGACAAGGATCTCAATAACATTACTCTGATTCATTAAGAAATAACCTAGTGAAAGTTCAGTATATAATAGAACTCAATAGTCACTGTATGATATTGATGTAAACAACCCTGTAAGGATAAACACAGTAATGCACAAAAAGTATCAATGAAGAGCAGCATAACAGCAGAACACGATAAAAATCATATCTTTGACAGATATACATCATGAAGAAAAATAGGCGAGTAATTAATAGAAAAACCATCAAACAAATAGAACCACATGAATAATTGAACAATTAAAGAGAGGGTTAGTGGTGTCACGACCCAAACCGATGGGCCGCGACGGGCACCCAGTACCTTACACAATCGAGTACCAACGTAACATATCTTTCGTATCATTCTATCATAGATAAATGAACCGGAGTAAAGCATGAGGGAATACAAACTTATACATCTGACATATTGGCCTATAAGACCAAAATGATCGCTCGTACACTGAACATAGGCCGACAAGGCCGTACAATATTTCACGTACACGACATATGTTTATAAGCCTCTAAGAGTACTTAAATGTCATAAAGGTCGGGACAGGGCCCCGCCATACTAATCAATACATGTCCTAATCATACTGACCACATAAGTAACTTCGGAGCAAATGGAGCACACCAACACCTTCCGCTAAGCTGATAGCCTACTTGGAGGACTCTCAACCTATCTATCGGGACCTGCGGGCATGAAATGTAACATCCCCAGGCAAAAGGGACGTCAGTACAAATGATGTACCGAGTATGTAAGGAATAAAAATCAGTAAACAATAGACATGGGAGAAACATAGAGTAAAAGACTCAACATGTAAGTCCGAATAACTCTATGAATCATTAATATTATAATGTCATGCATATGCGTAGAAATGTCATACCATGCATAGGTATATGCATTCATAACATCATCAAACCTCTGAGGGCATCCCATCATATCATCTCGGCCACTGTGGGCAAAATCATCAACTTATACTAGCTGATCAGGTGGTGGTGCGTATATAACGCCGTAACCTTTTCTCATATCCCATATACATATAATATAAATGTATATAACGTCATCTGGTCATGGGTCAATATACATGTATAAATGAATGCAATGCATGAGAAGTACGTCAATAAAATCTCTCGGAACGTCATAAGACCATTATGCCTTTGATTGATGTCATGAAATAAACTTTATCAACTTATGTATTTTATGAGATCCATGAACAGATGATAGAATAATAGGACACGTGGGGAATCAAGAACATACGCATCTCTAGTATTTCTATGAATAGAGTCATTTATCCGAAGTTATACTACGAGGCTTCTTAGAAAATAGCAACGGAATTTTGCGATTCTAAAGGAGTACAGTGCAATCTTTCTCTAGAATATCATACGAATTTTCTCCCACTTCGATCCGCCGTTACATGTTTTATCACAAAAAATGTGTGTTAGAGGGATGGTCAAGAGAATCGGCTCGGGTATGTTAAGGCTATCCCTTCTTTCCTTTTTGGCATGATCCATACAATACAAACGAAACGGACGCTGCATTTCATGCCCGCAGGTCCCGATAGACAGGTCGAGAGTCCTCCAAGTAGGCTATCAACTCAGTGGAAGATGTTGGTGCGCTTCATTTGCTCCGGAGTTGCTTGTTTGGTTAGTATGATTTGGACGTGCATTGTTTGGTATGGCGGGGTCCTGTCCCTACCTTTATGATAATTATGTACTCTTAGAGGCTTGTAGACAGATGTCATGTATACGAATACTTGTATGGCCTTGTCAGCCTATGTTTTAAGTATATAAAGGATCACATTGGCCTTATATGTCTGTATGTCACATATATAAGTTTCTATATTAGGTTGGGTCGTTCTATGTCGGGTATTCCCTCATATTTACTCTGGTTATCTCATGACGCCCCTTCTGGCCCACTTACCTATGATGATTTAATAAGAAATATATGTTACGTTAATACTCGGTTGAGTAAGGTACCGGGTGCCCGTCGTAGCCCATCGGTTTGGGTCGTGACAAGTGGTCCACTGACCTTCTTCAGAGCAGCAAATCGAGTGGTCCTCTTTAGTTATTTAGGAACTGCAATTCACACTCAATTGATAATCAAACTCAAGCAAAAAGGAAAGAAAGAAAGGAAATCAATAAAGAATTTTAGAGTATTTTAGCAGCTAGCATTTACTAAGTTTCTTAGGTAGTTCATCTTGTTATGTGAGAGCATTAAAGCTCCTATTTATATTGTCCATCGGAGCCTTAGGATTCGTTTGAATTCAAAGAGATAGTAAAATATGACGATGAACGATGATGATAGCAAAGGGGAAAAATAGAAGTAAAACAGAGGGGAAACCATAGTGAATTTTACTTGGAACGAAATAGCGAAGGCAATCGGTCATTAGAGACCAAAGGAGCATCGGCCAAAGCCCATGTCCAGAGGTCACTATGTTTGACTTCTGGACCAAGAATCATGATAATGGGGTCAAGATCTTCATGAATCTACAGCTGCTTGCATAGGTTTGAATGGGAAAAGGAGAAAATTATTATATTCTCACCCTTTCATGTTTAAGTCTAGGGTTTGGGGGTTTGAGTTTCAAAATCGGGTGAGGAAAAGGATAGGATCGGCGGGATTCTCAGTTTGAAGAGAGACATTTGGAACAGTCTGTTTCAGAGCAGAAGAGCCGTTTTCAATTAGTTTTCGATCGATTACGTATTAATCAATAAGGGTGAATATTTAGTCAATTTTGAGTGACCTTGAACCATTTTGTGCAAGGTTTCAGGGATTGATGGGTATGAGAAGATGAGATAAAAGAGAGGGGAAAAGGAAAGAGAGGCGGCCGGTCATTGGACGAAATGATTAGGGTTTGGAGGTTGGTCTCTTAGTTAAAATGAGAAATGGGAAGGGTGATGTTGGATTGTTGGGGATAAAAGGAAAAGAAAAGGTTCTAGTGGGATAAAAATGGAACCATTGGATCATTTGGATCCAACGGCTGAGATAAAACATTAGAGGTTTAATAAAATAAGGGGAAATTGAGATTAATTGTAGACCGTTGATGATTTGGATCAACGATCCAGATGAGTTGTATTTTTCTGTGAGTGATTGGAAGGTGTGACGTGTCGTGTGGTGATTGGTTGAAAGTAAGTGGCATGGATCGCCAAGTACGATAGGGATGGTGGTTGGCCAAATTCTTTGGGTAGTAGGCTAAAAATTAATTAAAGCAAGGACAATGGAATTAAAATAATCAATTGCAATTGTCGCACATTTTATGTTTTGACCCCTTTTATAATTAAATTAATTAGACTTAATTAATCCCAATAAAAATGTAATAAAATATAATAAACAAGTGTCACGGCCCAAAATCCAACTAGTTGTAATGGTACCTAACCCAACCCGCTAGGTAAGCCAATTAGCAACAATCCAATTCAAAAGAGATTTACTGAGAGAAATAAAGATAATATAACTGAACTTTTATACAAGGAATTTTCGAAGGACTAGTAGTTTAAATCATGAGCTTCTAAGATTTAGAGTTTACAAAACTGATATTAAACAAATACATCATCTGTATGAAATATACATGAACATATTTAAAATGCTAAAGCTACCAAGAATAAGAGGCAGCTATGACAGGACGCAGGTACATCTTCAAATCGAGCTCCCCCTATACACATCAACATCATCATCCAACATCTGCACGTAAGGTGCAGAAGTGTAGTATGAGTACAACTGACCCCATTTACTCAATAAGTAACAAACCTAACCTTAGGTTGAAAGCAATGACGATCTTGGACAAAGGTCAGAGTCCAACACCAATAGCCAAGAACAATTCATAACAATATAAAAAAAATAGTACAAGCAATGACTCAAAAATATGCTGCTCAGCTCGTTCACAGTTACGGAAAAATAGTCATGTTTCTCAGGTATAACAGTAAAACCCAAATCTTTCATCGAAAACACCAAAGTATAAGTAAGTTAGAAAAACTGTGATCTTTCCCAAAACCTTTCAACAATAAATAAGATGTTTCATTATCAGATAGCATGAGGAAAGTACTTTTCTATGCCTACATGTCAATGTGCACATGAAATCATGAATGTCACCAAAACCGCGTAGCATGAGGAAATGCATCTCTATGCCTGTATGTCAAGTATGCATGTCAAATGTAATGCATCACAGTTATGAACTCATGTACTCACACTCTCAGAGTACTCAATCTCACTGTCTCACACTTTCCACTGATCATGCTCAATCACTCGACACTCTCAGTCACTCAGCACTGTACATGGTAGATCCAACCTAAAAGAATCAATAGCAATTGCGCTCACTGTGGGTGTGCAAACTCCGGAGGGGCATATCCAGCCCAAATGCTATCATAAGCCAATCATGGCATGAATTAATAAAGCATGTTGCGGCATGCAGCCCTATCCCATCATGAATCAATAATACCTGCTGCAGCGTGCAGCCTGATCCCATCAATATCACTCACAATCCGGTTCTCAGGCCTCAACTCAGTAATCAATCTCTCCAGTCTCGCGGGCTCACAATGTCATGAAAATCAGCCCAAAAATGATGATATGATGTATTAATAAATGGCAACAGAGACTGAGATATGATATGCAAATGAATGAGTATGACTGAGTATGTAATTGGAATGTAAGCAAATAACTCAATAGGAGAAATGACCTCAGTGGGTCCAAACAGAATAAACATATAGTGTAGACATGGTTTCTAACATGGATCACATCTCAATTACTCTAGCACGTAGAAATTTCATGAATAGAAACAAGATTAGGTCACTACGCAATACCACAGAATCAATCGAGTCATAATTCACATGGTGCACGCCCACACGCCCGTCACCTAGCATGTGCGTCACCTCAACACCAAACACATATCACGTAGATTCAGGGGTTCATACCCTCAGCATCATGTTTAGAAGTGTTACTTACCTCGAACAAGCCAAATCCAATACTGAGCAAGCCACACAATACTCTAGAAATGCCATCTCGCGCGTACCGACCTTCGAACGACTCAAAACTAGCCAAAAGCAACTCAAGAACATCAAATAATGCCAAAGGAAACAAACTCAATCGATAAAGGTCAAATCTTTAGTCAAAAACCCAAAGTCAACCAAAAAGTCAAACCCAGGACCGCACCTCGGAACCCGACAAAACTAACAAAATTCGACAACCCATTCAATTACGAGTTCAATCATACAAGTTTCATTCAAATGCAAATCCGGGCATATCCAACTTTTGCCAATTATCGCCGAAGCCTTCTAGAAATATCCAAATGTGAATTCGGGCATACGCCCAAGTCCAAAATCACCATCCGGACCTAACGGAACCATCAAAACTCCAATCCGAGGTCAAATACTAAAAAGTCAAACTTGGTCAACTCTTCCAACTCTAAAGCTTCAATCACAAAATTCATTCTTCCAAATCAATTCCGAATAACCTAAAAACCAAAATCGATGATTCACACAAGTCATAATACATCGTACGATGCTGATCAAGACTTCAAATAGCTGAACGGAATGCATATGCTCAAAACAACCTGCTGGGTCGTTATATTCTCCCCCACTTAAACATACGTTCGCCCTCGAACGTGCCAAGAGTCGATCCAAAGCCGTCAAATCACTGTGCCACCTTACCATGCACATACCCGGGGGTGATCCCACGTCACCATAACCCATATAAGCCTGACGGCACAACCTAACTAAAGATCCTTAATTCAACCTTAGCCCATAACATTAGAATCTAATTTCCAACATCCGGAATTCCTTACAAGACTTGAATTTCGCATCTACACATTGTATAAGTCTGAACAAGCTACATCAAGCCATAACCATAGCCCAAGACACAATCACATTATATACCACATAATTCAAATACTCATAGCAATAACTTCTAATCAAATCTACTCAAAACAACCCAATACCGGTAATAAACCTCATATCAAACAAAACCCTATTCTAAAAGCTTCGTACACTGCCAATGACGAAAGAAACATGCAGAAACCCGTAACCACTTATCAGATGAACAAGTCATGGAGCTCTCTCTCCTTCGACAAGAACTATAGTCAATTTCTAAGCCGATCAGCGACATTATCCTTCCAAATATGCCGCAATCAAATTTGATATCACCCATTCTAGGTCTGACGACCGCATCTTATCAAATACAGCCGACCTACTAACATGCCACCCCAATTCAACCTAGAGCCACAAACCGTGCAATCCGTGCACCAATACGCAACAATTCAAATGCACCCAAAAATAGAAAATGACTCAAATGAGAGAACCGTCCCGCAAACTCAATAAGTACCACCACAACCGCGATGATATGAACCCATCATAAATGGTAGAACCAAGACACACAAATCTAACACAAAGGATCATATCCCAACATAACTCCGCTGCAATATGTGACCCCATCTAACACCGGTCCTATGAAATACCTCAAGCCACAATTCTCAAAATCATCAACCACACACAATCTGACATCAAGTACACAAAGTGCTTGGCCATAACCATGAAGAAGCAAACAATACAATATACCACAACTGGAAAAGGCCATAACCATGGCGCAATCAACCATTCTACACCCCAATAACCATTTTGCTCGAATTCCGCTACAAGACCCAAACAGAACCGCAGCAGGTGTGCATATAACCAACAAATCACAACCCCTTGTGGCATAGAAAAGTAACACATAGAACATATCTGAATGCTAACAAGATCAACTCTAACCGAATGCCACACCCCTCAACACAGACGGTTTGGAGTCAACAAATCTGACCCGGTGTAAAATACACATCCTCATTGGGCCTACCAATGGCCCCCCAAATCAACCCCGGTTATCCATAAATAGATAAATAACCCTCCGAAAGTCCATAATGACCTAACCATAATACATACTATCATCTGGCTAGCTTTGTCCACATCTTCACAGTCCATAACCACAAAACAATTTGCTTTTGAGAACTCCTGGTCTCTAAATCCATAGAACACACGAATCACCAAATCTGATCCCAACTCCACCGCCTTAATGTCTAACACATCTCTCATACACGATCATCCCACGAGAAATACTTCTATAATTCTCTCGTGCCACATAGCAAAAATCTGAATATGAGCAGTTGATCAACCAGACGAGTACCGCAATAGCAATAAAGCATCTGTAAGTCAACATTCAGTGCACCTTCTGAAATGTACACTCTCCTTAGGCAATACCAAGTAGCAATATCATTCATCTAGTCATCTAAAACCGTCCATGTTGCCTAAGAATTCATGACCTTCCCTTCAAAACTAAACTGTGACCTTACACATGTAAATCTCAATCCCACATAACACACCGCATCTATCATGCTATCATATGAAAAGTACGAGAATCTCATACTTTTCATACCACCATAAAGTGTAACATAACCTGTATCTAGAGATTCCTTTACTCGAGTCATCCTCGATCTCAACCTCTGAAAGTCATATCTGATTCACAAGCATGCCTCAAACTGAAACCAATATAACACATAACCATGCAATCAAATCATCGATAGCAAACTCCCCCACTTGGCTCAAAGCCATAGGACAAAACACTCGATAACTCACAATACCCATACTCTATTACTGCCATAATCCCGCACCGAAATTCAACTCAATCCTTCATAAGCTCATGTAACACAAACTATCTAATACTTCAAATCATCTGCAAATCTCACATTGATCCTCGTGATGGTCAGGTCAACTTTCTCAACCAATCCAAACTCAAATCGCAACATCTATAACCCACTGGTAGAAAAGAAAGCCTCCACACAACATCATAAGGATCACGTATCCGTAGGTTACCCCGCAGGTGATAACCCACCTGCTTAGTCTCAAACTGACATCTCTCTATACCCTTTCATAGCCACGACTAATACACAACCCCTTAATCTTCCCGAGTATGAACTTATCAACAAGACATGAAAATCTACTTCGTCCCACAATTAAGCAACATGGAAGATCCTTTAATACACTCATAACTCGAGACTATACGCCACATCAAGACAGAAATCAAGTACCCAATAGTCCTTTTTATATCTCAAGCAAACTCTTCTCGTCATATTCAAACTATCTGAACACATCTCGTGGTCATATCATACTCATCATATAGACATCCAATGACTCATCAAGTCACAAATTCCACTAATAGAGACACTACCGGACTTATAAGTCCAAAATTACATGCTCATATAACCGAAATCCCTGTGCTCAAGCTATAGTCAAAACCCGGACTCAAGTCCTCCAGACTGGCCCATCATCAGCACACCAAAATCATATCTCGTACCTCATCCATGGAATCACAAGCCGTCGATCACAGCTGATACTGAGCGCTCACATACGCATACGAGTGAATGGAAGGAATTCAAAGAGTTACGCTTCAAGCTAAATCAATGTCGCATGATAAGGAAAAAAAGATGAAAAGTTTATCCTAAATGCCCTGAAGCCTCTCGAAGATAGGTATGGACGTCAGCATACCAATCCGCAAGACTCTACTAGACACTTGTTCATGACTCGTAGAACCTATGAACCTAGAGCTCTGAGACCAACTTGTCACGACCCAAAATCCAACTAGTCATGATGGCACCTAACCTAACCAGCTACGTAAGCCAATTAGCAACAATCCAATTCATAAGAGATTACTGAGAGAAATAAAAATAATATAACTGAACTTTTATACAAGGAAATTTCAAAGGACTAGTAGTACAAATCATGAGCTTCTAAGATTTAGATTTTACAAAGCTGATATGAAGCAAATGCATCATTTGTTTGAAATATACATGAACATATTTAAAATGCTAAAGCTACCAAGAACAAGAGGCAGCTATGACAGGAACACAGAGACATCTTCTAATCCATCTCCCGCCATACACAGCAACATCAACATCCAACATCTGCACGCAAGGTGCAGAAGTATAGTATGAGTACAACCGACCCCATGTACTCAATAAGTAACAAACCTAACCTTAGGTTGAAAGCAGTGATGAGCTTGGACAAAGGTCAGAGTCCAACACCAATAGCCAAGAACAATTTGTAACAATATAAGAAACAACAGTACAACCATGACTTAAAAATATGTTGCTCAGCTCATTCACAGTTACGGAAAAATAGTCATGCTTCTCAGGTATAACAGTAAAACCCAAATCGTTCACCGAAAACACCAAAGTATGAGTCAGTGAGAAAAACTGTGATTTTTTCCAAAACCTTTCAACAATAAACAAGATGTTTCATTATCAGATAGCATGAGGAAAGTACTTCTCTATGCCTACATGTCAATGTGCAAGTGAAATCATGAATGTAATCAAAACCGCATAGCATGAGGAAATGCATCTCTATGCCTGTATGTCAAGTATGCATGTCAAATGCAATGCATCACAGTGATGAACTCATGTACTCACACTCTTAGAGTACTCAATCTCATTGTCTCACACTTTCCACTCATCACGCTCAATCACTCGACACACTCAGTCACTCAGCACTGAACAGGGCAGATCTATCCTATTGTAGATGCAGCCCTCAACACTCTTAGTCCTCAACATTGTACAGGGCAGATCCAGCCCAAATAAATCAATTGCAACTGCGCTCACTGTGGGTGTGAAAACTCCGGAGGGGAGGATCCAGCCCAAGCGCTATGATAAGCCAATCATGGCGTGAATCAATAAATCCTGATGTAGCGTGCAACCCGATCCCATCCTGAATCAATAATACTTGCTGCGGCATGCATCCAGATCCCATCAATATCACTCACAATCCGGCTCTCAGGCCTCAACTCATTCATCAATCTCTCCAGTCTCTCGGGCTCACAATATCATGAAAATCAGCCCAAAAATGATTATATGATGTATTAATAAATGACAGTAGAGACTGAGATAAGATATGCAAATGAATGAGTATGACTGAGTATGTAATTGCAATGTAAGCAAATAAATCAACAAGAGAAATGACCTCAGCGGGTCCCAAGACTTCCAACAAGATAAGCATATAGCCTAAACATGGTTTCTAATATGGATCACCGCTAAATTACTCTAGCATGTAGAAATTTCATGAATAGAAATAAGATTTGGTCACTACACAGTACAACAGAATCAATCGAGTCATAATTTACACGGTGCACGCCCACACGCCTGTCACCTAGCATGTGCGTAACCTCAACACCAAACACATATCACATAGATTCAGGGGTTCATACCCTTAGCACCAAGTTTAGAAGTGTTACTTACCTCGAACAAGCCAAATCAAATACCGAGCAAGACACACAATATTCTAGTCATGCCATCCCGGGCGTACCGACCTCTGAACGGCTCAAAACTAGTCAAAAGCAACTCAAGAACATCAAATAATGCCAAAGTAAACAAACCCAATCGATAAAGGTCGAGTCTTTAATCAAAAGACCAAAGTCAACCAAAATGTCAAACCTGGGCTCGAACCTCGAAACCCGACAAAACTCACAAAATCCGACAACCCATTCAATTACGATTTTAACCATACAAGTTCATTCAAATCCGACTCTAAATCGATGTTCAAACCTCGAAATTTCACTCTATGAAACTTTAGACAAAATCCCCAATTTTTCTCTTTAAAATTCATAATCCAATTACCACAAACGAAGATAGATTTGCAAAATATAACCAAAACCAAGTAGGGAACACTTACCCCAATCCATATGGTGAAAAGCGCCTCAAAAATTGCTTCAATCCGAGCTCCATTGCTCCAAATATGATAAAATGGTTGAAACCTCCGAAATAGAGTACTTTATATTCACTGAACGAATTAATCAATCGCTATTGCGGAAATACTATCGCGATCACGAAGAAGGAAAATGCACTGCCCCAGAAATGCATTATGCGATCGCGTACAAACCTTCACGATCGCGATGAACAAACAACACTACCTCTATAAATACTCTACGTGATCGCGAATTAAACCATGCGAACGCGAAGCACACAGGCTCCCACACTTCGCGAACGCGCCACCTCTTATGCGAACATATTGAAGAAATTCCAGTTCCAGCTGCCCAGTCTCAACACTATGCGAATGCATCCCCTATTGTGCGAACCCGTACAATATCCACACCAAGCTATGCGATTGCATCCATCAAATCGCGATTAAGAAACTGTCCAGCTGAAATCTTTTCTCTACGCGCTCGCATCTCCTAATCCGCGATCGCGAAGAACACTTTGGTGCACCAAACTTCAGCAGAAACCAACAATGCAATATGAAGAAGAAATGGTCTGAAATCGATCTGAAACACGCCTGAGCTCCTCGGGACCACGTTCGAACATTCCAACAAGTCCCATAATATAACACGAACCTACTTGAGGCCTCAAATCACGCATAACAACATCAAAACCATGAATCGCTCCTTAAATCAAACTTAATGAACTTTGAATCTTTCAACTTCCAAAACTCGTGTCGAAACATATCAAATCAACCCGGAATGAGCTCAAATTTTGCACACAAGTCCCAAATGACATAACGAAACTATTTCAATTCTCGAAACCACAATCTGAATCTGATATCCCCAAAGTCAACTCTCATTCAAACTTATGAACTTTCCAAACCTTCAAATTTTCAACGTTCGCCAATTAGCGCCGAAACCTTCTAGAAATATCCAAATGCAAATCTGAGCATCGCCCAAGTCCAAAATCACCATCCGGACCTAACAGAATCATCTAAACTCCAATCCCAGGTCAAATACTAAAAAGTCAAACTTGGTCAACTCTTCCAACTCTAAAGCTTCAATCATGAAATTCATTCTTCCAAATCAATTCCGAATAACCTAAAAACCAAAACCGACGATTCACACAAGTCATAATACATCATACAATGTTGCTCAAGATTTGAAATAGTTGAATGGAATGCATATGCTCAAAACGATCTGCTCGGTTGTTACAACAAGATAAATTAAAGTAATAGAGGTAATATAATTATAAATTTTAAGACTAAATTATTGAAATAATTATAATACTTAGTTATAAAAATATGAAATCTAGTTTTAACTAATTAAAGCAGTAGAAGTAATATGATTTATAAATATTTAAGACTATATTATTATTAATTATAGAATTAATATTATTAACTATTAGTATGCTTATTATTACTTATTACATTATTTATATTTTGAGAAAATAGGTATTATTAATTTTAAAAGTACTCCACTGCATTTATTGATGACCAATAAGTGTAAAAAAATTAATTTAAAAGGGGAGGACCAATATTGGTTGTCAACAGTTGTCCCTCTTTGTTCGGAGACGATAAAAGAGTTTGCGGGCAAAGAAATTGACTTTGTCACGCCCCGAACCTAGGAGCGAGACAAGCACCCGGTGCCTCACCTAACCTGGCGTACCAAATTGCGACTAAGGGACTCTGAACATATAATGTCATACTTTGGCCATGGGGCCACCTTGCAAGACAATTTGCGAAGCAAAATATAAAACTGAATGGAAACTAGCGCTAACTAAACATCAATATAAAGCTAGGCCGACAAGGCCATCATAGCTACTACAGCTGAAAAACCACCAAATTATACATACCAGGCCTACAAACCCAACATACTGCACTAACCAACAGGATATGTCTACAAGCCTCTAATGATAGATAACTGTGATCGGAACAGGTCCCCGACCTACCCATAACATATATACAGATATATATAAGATGTACACAAAACTCTAGACCTGGCAACTCCGAAAGACGTGGAGCTTACTGATCAGGCTAAACTCGGGAAACACCTACTGATGAGGTCTACCCGTCTGTCTGTCTGAACCTGCACGCATGAAATGCAGCGCCCCCAGAAAAGGGACGTCAGTACGAAATAAAGTACCGAGTATGTAAGGCAATAAAATAACTGAAAGCTGAAACTGAACTGATAATATGATAACTGAAATTAACTGGGAGTCAAAGATGATCTGGAGATATACTTACCTGCTGATACTGACACAACTCCCTCAATATAGTAAGTAAAATAAATGTCCAGCCCTATAGGGCTCAGAACGTGTAACTGCTCCGCCGTAGTATGCTCGCTCATAGGCGCTCGGCCATACTAGGCTCTGTATCTTGGCCATTCTGGGCTCGCTCATAGGCACTCGGCCACAGTAGGCTTGGTATATAACTTATTATCTGATCAGAAGTTGCCCAATAGGGGCCTGCCCACCGATTATAGCTAGATGGTGGTGAAAATAGTGTAATATTATGTGTATATATATATAGACCCTCTACTCTCTTGACTGAATAAAGACAAAACTAAACTGAATATGAAGTCCTGATAAGGGAGAATACTATAACTTATGAGACTATGATAGTGTATATAAATTCGGGAGTATGAGCTTCTCTTTATACCTCGTTATCAAACATATGTAATTACGAGATCATGCCAAAATGAAGGAAGGGCTTAGCCTTAACATACCTTATCAAAATCTTTCCAATCACCAAGTCGAACTCACCTCTTCGCACCTTAATCTACAAGAATGATAATAATACTATCGTTAAGTTACGAAAGGTACAACTATCGCACAACGAACGACAAGCTTATTTTGTATTAAAACGGGCAGTATCTCCCCTATAATCCTTACTTCCTCCAAATTCAAGATAACACCAACAATACAAGAACAGAACAAGAACAACATATATACATCATTTTCCAGCACTATATACGCCATCAAATACTACAAAATAGCCCAACACACCCCAATCTCTTCATACACAAAACGACCACCGTAGTAGTGTCAAACGACCCGGAAATGTTATGACGAACGACCAGCCCAACATCCTGCATTTATGTGGTGTTTCTCCACACCCTTCCTCCTCGAAAACTCCACAAAATAGTAGTAAATCATGCAGCCCAATAGCAACACCAAACAGTCCACAAAACAATCCATAAAACAGTCCGCTACAAGTGAATAACTCGAACTCATGGCTTCCGATCACCGTCCCGTGAGTTCTTACAAGTATAGAATGACTTACCATGAATTTACAGCAGAAAAATGGATGAAAGAGAGCAGTAAACTCACCTTATTTGTTGGATAACTCAGCTCCTATCTTGGTTCTTCAAACTCTAGGTTTTACCTCCAATTAGAACTTGAAAGGGAGAGAAAATCAATTAGGGTTTGTGGGAAATTTTTAGGAGGCTTTTTGCAGAGCTTATGTCTGGTTATTATGCTCTATTTTAAGTCTAATATATGAAGAAAATAAGCCTTTAAAAGGCCTCTTTGGACGACCCGAAATGGCCCATTTTTGGGCTCTCATTTAAGCAAGTAGGTGACACATCTACTTGTCACCTAGAAGCTTGCGCAGTATCGCAACAATGCCCATATCTCACTACTCTGATGTCGTATTGACAAACGGTTTAATGCGTTGGAAAATAGACTCATAGATATTTAATTTTATGGGTGGAACACCCCATAACTCTAAGTATATTGGGAGAAAATTGCAGTTACATTTGACCCAAAGTTTTAGTAAAACTTATGAATGTAACTTGTGATGACTTTCATCGACTTTTGTTCCACAACTCGCTTGACTTCAAAACATAATACACGTATGTCATACGACTAATATAAATCATAACATAATCTCCTTATCATGTTAAGCACCCTAGTCTCACCCCAAAGGTACATGTTATAACATTCCCAACTTGTCGACTTTCGACGAAACATTGTTTTCTTCAATTGTTTTAGCTTCTGAACCGTCCAACCTCTTTGTACTTGTTGTTCATGATCTTCAATATTTGTAACCTCAGAGGTAAAATGATTATATTACTTTATATACTTTTAAATATTATCTCATTTTTGGTCCTACATTAGTTTGCTTACGACGCATTTTTACGTACGAAAATATAGGGTGTAACATCATTCCCCCCTTGGGAACATTCGTCCTCGAATGTTTACTTTTAGAGACTTTGGAAAATTTTGCCAGAGTATCCTTCGTACACTAGGTTAAAACCAACCTGCACGCAGCCAGAAAACATACTATGCATGCCACACATGGCCAATGTTTATAAATAGAAACACTTTGCCTCACCGACCTTAAATCATAAATACTAAAAGTGAAAAATAAAAGCTTACCTGATGACCTGCTAGCCTGAATAGAGCTGTGTTGTAGCATCCCATCTCGAACCATATCTTCAGTTTGAAATAGGTGGGGGTATTTAGACTTCATTTCTTCCTCCGATTCCCACGTCATCTCTTCTACATTCTTGCTCCTCCATAAAACCTTCACGGAAGCTACCTCCTTATTTCGTAGCTTGCGGATTTGTCGGTCTAGGATGGCAACTAGAATTTCCTCGTATGACAAGTCCTCTGTAATCTGTACATCATCTGTGGGCACCACTCGGGTAGGATCGCCAATGCACTTTCGTAGCATAGATACGTGAAAACCGGATGGACAGACTCCAATTCTGAGGGCAACTCTAACTCATAAGCTACTTGGCCCACTCTCTGAATGATCCTATAAGGCCCAATATACCGTAGGCTAAGCTTGCCTTTCTTGCCAAACCTCAGCACGCCCTTCATAGGTGATACCTTTAAGAATACCCAGTCATTAATCCTGAACTCTAAGTCTCATCGCCGCACGTCAGAATATGACTTCTGACGACTCTGAGCTGTCAACAATTGCTCCCAGATAAGCTTTACTTTCTCTATGGCCTGCTGAACCAGGTCTGGCCCATGTAACCCAGATTCTCCAACATCAAACCACCCTATAGGAGATCTGCACTTACGCCCATACAAAGCCTCGTACAGAGCCATCTGGATACTGCAATGGTAACTGTTATTATATGCAAACTCGATAAGAGGTAGATTTTCATCCCAACTTCTTTTAAAATCTAACACACATACTCGTAACATATCCTCGAGCGTCTGAATTGTGCGTTCGGCTTGTCCATGTACTCCGTGTAGCCGCATTATCTCCTTAATATATAACTTTGCATAATATTCTGTTGTATATGTAGATCTGACCGGTAGGAAGTGAGCTAATTTTGTGAGCCTATCGACTATCACCCATATGGAATCGAACTTACGATTAGAATGAGGTAAACCCATGATAAAGTCCATGATTATCGCCTCCCATTTCCATGTCAGGATCTCTATAGTCTGCATTAGCCCTCCGGGCTTCTGGTGCTCTACCTTCTCTTGCTGGTAACTAGTACATTGGGCGACAAACTCAGCAATGTTCTTCTTCATATCGTTCCACCAGTATACATCCTTAATGTCATGATACATCTTCGTCGACCCAGGATGGATGGAATACCATGAATAATGTGCCTCTGACATAATCCTATCTCGTAGCCCTGCTACATCTGGAACACACAAACGACCCCTGTATCTGAGAACCCCATCTCCCTTGAGCTCTAACAATGGCTTCTTCTACTGCGGAACTCGCTCTCTCAACTCGACCAACTCTGGGTCCTCGTACTGCCTTTCCTTGACTTCAGCTATGAGGAATGATTTTGTAGTGTTTTGGAGTACAACTCCACCATCCTCAGAATCTACTAACCGAACCCCCAAACAAGCCAATTGATGAATCTCTCTAGTTAATTGTCTTTTCTCGGGCTCTACATGTGCTAAGCTACCCATAGATCAGCGACTTAAGGCATCTGCTACAACATTAGCTTTCCCTGGATGTTAGAGAATGTTAACATCATAATCTTTCAATAACTCAAGCCATCGCCTCTGTCGCAAATTCAACTCTTTATGCTTGAAGATATATTGTAGGCCTTTATGATCAGTAAATACATCAACATGAACACCATATAAATAATGCCGCCATATCTTAAGTGCATGGACAATCGCAGCTAACTCGAGGTCGTGGGTCGGATAATTCCTCTCGTGCTTCCTCAACTGCCTTGAAGCATACGCAATTACCTTCCCATGTTGCATCAGGACACATCCTAACCCGACACCTGAGGCATCACAATACACGGCATAAACCTCTAGACCCTCTAGAAGTGTTCGAACTGGCGCTGAGGTCAACCTGTTCTTAAGCTCTTGGAAACTCCGCTCGCAAGCCTCTGTCCATTGAAACTTAGTTTCTTTCTGTGTCAACTTCGTCAATGGTGCCGAAAGGGAAGAAAAACCCTCTACGAACCTCCGGTAGTATCCTGCTAAGCCTAGAAAGCTACGAACCTCTGTCGGAGTGGTAGGTCTAGGCCAAGATTTCACGGCCTCAATCTTCTGAGTGTCTACCTTTATACCTTCATCTGATACAATATGCCCCAAGAATGCTACAGACTTCAACCAGAACTCACATTTAGAAAACTTAGCATATAAATTACGATCACGGAGGGTTTGGAGTACCACTCGTAGGTGGCCCGCATGCTTATCCTCTGAACGGGAATAAACTAGAATATCATCAATAAATACTATCACGGACAGATCTAAAATGGCCGGAATAGGCTATTCATCAAGTCCATAAATACGGCGGGTGCATTAGTCAACCCGAAGGACATGACAAGGAACTCGAAGTGGCCATATCAGGTCCTGAAGGCTGTCTTCAGAATATCTTTTTCACGAACTCTGACCTGGTGGTACCCCGACCTCATATCTATCTTTGAAAAGCATCTAGCCCCCTGCAACTGATCAAACAAGTCATCGATCCTTGGAAGTGGATACTTATTTTTAATAGTTACCTTGTTCAGCTGCCTATAATCGAGACAGATCCTCAGCGAGTCATCTTTCTTCCGCACAAATAGTACCGGTGCACCCCAAGGTGAGGTACTGGGCCTGATGTAACCTTTCTCCAACAAATCTTTTAACTACTCCTTCAACTCCTTCAACTCCTTCAATTCGGCAGGTGCCATTCTATACGGAGGGACAAATATTGGTTGTGTTCCTGGAAGCAAATCGATGCTAAAATCAATCTCTTGCTCTGGAGGAATACCTGGAAGCTCATCTGGAAACACATCTGCATACTCTTTGACTACGGGAATAGACTAAAGTGTAGGTATCTCAGCATCTGCATCTCTAACTCGCACAATATGATAAATGCACCCTTTTGTGATCATTTTCCTCGCCTTCAGATAGGAAATAAACCTACCTCTGGGTGTCGCTGTATTACCTACCCATTCAAGGACTGGCTCACCCGAAAAATGAAATCTGGCTGCCTTTGCTCGGCAATCAACTGTGGCATAGCAAGCTGCCAACCAGACCATGCCCATGATAGCATCAAAATCCATCATCTCTAGCTCAACTAGGTCAGCTGAGGTCTGACGACTACAAATTGTCACCGTACAACCTCGGTAAACCCGTCTAGCAATAATCGATTCTCCGACAGGTGTAGATACCGTAAAAGGATCACTTAGTATTTCAGGCACTATACCAAACTTCCTCGCGACAAATGGGGTAATACACGATAAAGTAGATCCTGGGTCTATCAAAGCATAAGCATCATGAGAGCAAATGGTCAATATACCTGTCACAACATCTGGTGAAGACTCCTGGTCCTGTCAACCCGCTAAAGCATAGATACGGTTCTGATTACCACCTGAACTGGAACCTCTACCTCTGCCTCGACCTCTACCAGCCGAAGACTGAGACTCGCGCCCTGAAGGATGCACGGACATAGATGATCCTGTTGCTGAACTCGCTGGTTGTGCCATTCCCCCAGAATCTCTATTTGGGCAATCTCGCATCATATGCCCCGGACGCCCACATGTATAACAAGCATCAGAACCTACTCGGCATTGGCCCAAGTGTCCTCTACCACAGATGTCACACCACGGCGGAAATGGCCATGTCTGCGCAGAACCTCACTGTCGCTGCAAACCCGACGCCCGTGAGCTCTCACCTGGTCCTGACTAAGTATAGCGGTCATACCTGTAACCCTGTAACTGAGGTGGTGGAGGCCTAGGTGGCCGTCCGAAGTAATGGGTCCTATAACTACCCTGAGATTGCTCCTGAGACCTAGGAAATCTCATCCTCTTACGTTGCCATTGCTCAGCCCTCTTTGTACCCTACTACCGATGCCTACCCCTTTCTATATTCTAGGCGAATGCCTGAATTTGGGAGATATCCATACTATCCTGCAATGCAGCGGTGGCACATGCCTCGGTTAACTCTGGGGATAACCCTACTATAAACCTGTGAATCCTGTCCCGCATAGTAGCAACTATGGATGGTGCATATCTGGCCAATGAGTCAAAACGGAGACTATACTCTCGAACACTCATATTACCCTGCTTGAGGGCTAGAAACTGATTGACTCGAGCCTGTCGGATCTCCCGTGGTAAGTACTGGTCAAGGAAGGCATCTGAAAAATTCTCCCAAATAGCTGGAGGTACATCACGTCCCCTGGACCTCTCCCATCCCTCGTACCAAAGGATGGCTATATCTCGGAGTCGAAAAGCTGCTAGCTCAACTGCCTCTTTCTCCATGGCATGCATGACACGAAAGATCCTGTGAAGCTGATCTATGAAATCCTGTGGGTCCTCCCTCTGATCTGTCCCCGTGAACTCTGGAGGACTCAAAGCAATAAACTCTCGGACCCTTGAACTCCCAGACCCCTCAGAAGTTCCTGCACTAGCTGATGCCCTAGCCTGTTGCTGGGTAGCTACCAACTATGTCAACAAATGCACCGCACTTCTCAAGTCCTGATCTGATGGAAGTGGAGGGGGAACTGGATGTGCGGTATCCCTAGGAATCACCGTAGTTGGTGGAGGAGCCGGTAATGGCTGAGTAGGGGTCTTGCCTTGAGCCTCAGACTGGGCCCCATCTACTGGGGGTACCCTGTTGGTCCCCTCACCTACTACTGTATCTCTCCTCTGGCTAGCCGTAGTCTTCCTAGTCACCGTCATCTGTGCATGCAAACAACAACACATAAGTTTAATTCAAATTTCCTATAACTCAGTTCTATAGCACGATTTAGATTTCAAAGAAGGGTAACCAACTCCTAAATGCCTTGTAGTTCCCTGCTTATATAATGTGGTGCACAACACATCTATAAACAAGACCCTACTAGACACGGCTTGTAGACTCCCTAGGACAGAAGTGCTCTGATACCAAGTTTGTCACGCCCGAACCTAGGAGCGAGACCAGCACCCGGTGCCTCACCTAACCTGGCGTACCAAATTGCGACTAAGGGACTCTGAACATATAATGTCATACTTTGGCCTTGGGGCCACCTTGCAAGACAATTTACGAAGCAAAATATAAAACTGAATGGAAACTAGCGCTAACTAAACATCAATATAAAGCTAGGCCGACAAGGCCATCATAGCTACAACAGCTGACAAACCACCAAATTATACATACCAGGCCTACAAACCCAACATACTGCACTAACCAACAGGATATGTATACAAGCCTCAAATGATAGATGTACTGTGATCGGAACAGGTCCCCGACCTACCCATAACATATATACAGATATACATAAGATGTACACAAAACTCTAGATCTGGCAACTCCGAAAGACGTGGATCTTACCGATCAAGCTGAACTCGGGAAACACCTACTGAGGAGGTCTACCCGTCTGTCTGTCTGAACCTGCACGCATGAAATGCAGCGCCCCCAGAAAAGGGATGTCAGTACGAAATAATGTACCGAGTATGTAAGGTAATAAAATAACTGAAAGCTGAAACTGAATTGATAATATGATAACTGAAATTAACTGGGAGTCAAAGATGATCTGGAGATATACTTACCTGCTGATACTGACTCAACTCCCTCAATATAGTAAGTAAAATAAATGTCCGGCCCTATAGGGCTCAGAACGTGTAACTGCTCCACCGTAGTATGCTCGCTCATAGGCGCTTGGCCATACTAGGCTCTGTATCTTGGCCATTCTGGGCTCGCTCATAGGCGCTCGGCCACTGTAGGCTTGGTATATAACTTACCATCTGATCAGAGGTTGCCCAATAGGGGCCTGCCCACCGATTATAGCTTGATGGTGGTGAAAATAGTGTAATATTGTATATATATATATATATATAGACCCTTTGCTCTCTTGACTGAATAAAGACAAAACTAAACTGAATATAAAGTCCTAATAAGGGAGAATACTGTAACTTATGAGACTAGGATAGTATACATAAATTCGGGAGTATGAGCTTCTCTTTATACCTCGTTAATTACGAGATCATGCCAAAATGAAGGAAGGGCTTAGCCTTAACATACCTTATCAAAATCTTTCCAATCACCAAGTCGAACTCACCTCTTCGCAAATTAATATACAAGAATGATAATAATACTATCGTTAAGTTATGAAAGGTACAACTATCGCACAACGAACGACAAGCTTATTTTGTATTAAAACGGGCAGTATCTCCCCTATAATCCTTACTTCCTCCAAATTCAAGATAACACCAACAATACAAGAACAGAACAATAACAACATATATACATCATTTTCCAGCCCTATATACGCCATCAAATACTACAAAACAGCCCAACACACCCCAATCTCTTCATACACAAAACGACCACCGTAGTAGTGTCAAACGACCCGGAAATGTTATGACGAACGACCAGCCCAACATCCTGCATTTATGTGGTGTTTCTCCACACCCTTCCTCCTCCAAAAATCCACAAAATAGTAGTAAATCACGCAGCCCAACAGCAACACAAAACAGTCCACAAAACAGTCCGCTACAAGTGAATAACTCGAACTCACGGCTTCCGATCACCGTCCCGTGAGTTCTTACAAGTATAGAACGACTTACCATGAATTTACAGCAGAAAAAATGGATGAAAGAGAGCAGTAAACTCACCTTATTTGTTGGATAACTCAGCTCCTATCTTGGTTCTTCAAACTCTAAGTTTTACCTCCAATTAGAACTTGAAAGGGAGAGAAAATCAATTAGGGTTTGTGGGAAACTTTTGGGAGGATTTTTGCAAAGCTTATGTCTGGTTATAATGCTCTATTTTAAGTCTAATATATGAATAAAATAAGCCTTTAAAAGGCCTCTTTGGACGACCCGAAATGGCCCATTTTTGGGCTCTCATTTAAGCAAGTAGGTGACACACCTACTTGTCACCTAGCAGCTTGCGCAGTATCGCAACAATGCCCATATCTCTCTACTCCAATGTCGTATTGACAAACGGTTTAATGCGTTGGAAAACAGACTCATAGATATTTCATTTTATGGGTGGAACACCCCATAACTCTAAGTATATTGGGAGAAAATTGCATTTACATTTGACCCAAAGTTTCAGTAAAACTTATGAATGTAACTTGTGATGACTTTCATCGACTTTTGTTTCACTACTCGCTTGACTTCAAAATATAACACACGGATGTCATACGACTAATATAAATCATAACATAATCTCCTTATCATGTTAATCACCCTAGCCTCACCCTAAAGGTACATGTTATAACATTCCCAACTTGTCGACTTTCGACGAAACATTATTTTCTTCAATTGCTTTAGCTTCTGAACCGTCCAACCCTCTTTGTACTTGTTGTTCATGATCTTCAATATTTGTAACCTCAGAGGTAACATGATTATCTTACTTTATATACTTTTAAATATTATCTCATTTTTGGTCCTACATTAGTTTGCTTACGATGCATTTTTACGTACGAAAATATAGGGTGTAACAGACTTAATGACCAATTTTGCCCCTACTCTAGGCATATATTGTAGAGATGGTTTATGGAATTGTGAAAGACCATGACTTATGAGATTACACCCGAATTTTGGCTTTGAATTGTCTACATACCTTGGGCTTAACACAGATCAGGCCATATATAGTTCTAGAATGATGATCGGAGAGAGTTATACTTGCAGGAATTGCCCATGTATCGTGTTATGACGATACCACAAGACATAGAGATTTTGAGACCCAATAATTTATAAATTGCAGCTTGATTTTAGGATTTGAGAGATTTGACAATTTTGGAGTTCTAATGATCGAATTAAGTTGAAAACTGGATCCTTGGCTCACTTATGAGTCCGTTGTCCCTCATAATGGTGTAACCTTGTTTGTTGCTTAGAGAAAGTTCCACGTTGTAGTGTTTGAACCTGCAAAAGGGAATATACACACATACCCATATATTGTAATGCGAATATGTTATGATATAATGTAAATAAGCAGGAATAACAATTTTTGGCTACCAATTAGCCTTTATTTGGGATCTCTAGGAGATGGGATGTTTGAATCTGATGCCTCTATGCTCTAGAGAATTATTTGGGTTGCCGGGGACGGGTGTTTGAATTTGACTTTGAATGTTAGCCAGTCTTTGTACCTATCCGAGTTTGTCGAAGCATTTGAATCTCCACGCGATGGGAGTATTTGAATTTGAATTTGAATTTCCACGCGATGGGAATATTTGACTTTGAATTTGAATCTCTGTGTGATGAGATTATTTGAATTTGAACTTAAATCTCCGCGTGATGGGAGTATTTAACTTTGAATTTGAATCTCCACGCGATGGGAGTATTTTAATTTGAACCAAACAATAATGCAAAAATTCATGTCAGTTGCACAAATAAAACGTCAAGACATTCAAGATGAAATAAGGATATAAATGAGCATGCCCAAAAGATACTCTTGACTGCATAGCTAATTTGCGGTCGTCGATCAACATAACATGTGACAAAATTGAACAGTTCATCCTTCGATTGGTGAATTTGGCAATGATATTTGCAACGGTCTATTCGAAATCTCTGATTTGGCAGAGCGAAGGTGCAATATGTACCAAAGTGCTCTGATTGGCAGACTGGACGTTGCGATCTGTACAAGGTACTCTGATTTCCAAAGCAGACAATTTGATATGTGCAAGGTGCTCCGACTGGCAGAGCAGACAGTTTGATACCTACAAGGCTCTCCAATTGGCAAGGCAGGTGGTTTGATATGTACAAGGCGCACTAAATGGCAGAGCGGATGGTTTGATATGGTTATGTCGGAGGCTTGGCTCCAGGATACCTGCAAAGAATTCAAAGTTAGTCCTTAGCTATATGAGACTGAAATGAATTATACAATAAAGGAGGATTAGGGGATCATGAGGTTGTAACAGATCTGGCATTAATTCTGATGTTATCTAACGCCCTTTGATTTTTGTCAATCCTGCACTCAAAGAAAATTTCTTAGTAGGGGAGGGGCGTTGATTTGTGTTGATCATAAAACTATCCTTGCCCCAAATCTGGTGGATTATGCCATGAAGTTCGGCAGGTGGAAAAAGTAGTATTTTAAAAGTTGTTTTTGAAAACTAATTTTTGTTTATGGAAAACATCGCCGTTCTTGATTATGACATGTTTTGACGTTTCCCTCTATGCGAGTATCGGTTCTGCATGGATCTGCCTTACTGATGAAGCTTTCCTTGATATGTACCTGATGACGTAACCTCCTTGTTGATGCTATCATTTCCTAATCTAGGTAATGTATTGCAAGGCTTTTCTATGGTGATGACTAAACCTTTTCAGGTTTCCTTTGTATCAAAACTGAATCAGGTCTGAGTGTAGTTCGAGGGTATGAGTGAATGAAATAATGAAATGATCGAGCCTGACTCAGGCAGCCTACGTATCCAAATAGAATCAGGTCGAAGTGTAGTTCAATTACAATAGATGCAAAATGATAGAATTTTGGAATGATATGACCGAATCTGACTCAGACTGCCTGCATATCCAAATGGAATCAGGTCAAAACGTAGTTCAATTACAATAGATAACTGAATTCGATATGAATTTTCTACATATTCCTACCAAAAGAAATCAAGTCATGGCTCAGTTCCGAATACATGAAAAATGATATTTGGATTTTTTATTACAAGAGTGGGATCGGACCTTACGTGGGGTGCCTATATATCCCACCGTGGGAAGTCAGGTCGGGCGTAGTTCTGTTACAAAAACCCTAACAATATTGACTTTAAATATTGTATCTCTTGATTGCATTTGAATTAATAGGCTTCCTACTTCCTCTTACATCCATTTATGCTAAGATTAGTGTCACGGCCCAAAATCCCAACCAGTCACGATGGCGCCTAACATACTTGCTAGGCAAGCCGGATGACACACCCCGAACTTACTCGTGAATAAAGAGGAGATCCATTTCATTAATTAGACCACGAGCAGTATCATGTGAACAACACCAATTCATTTTCATTAGTTACATCATTTATAAAGTTCAAAATACATGCACTTTCATAGTTTGAAGAGGAACGTGTGATACAAATACAATATTGCTAGTTTGACTTCCCCAACACCAACATACCAACCACACTATGTCTACAGAGCCTCTAATAGATATAAAAGAGTATGGTGATAGTGCCGGCAACAAGGCCCCGACTATACCTCAAAACACAATACACAAGGAACAAAAGATATACGACCCCGATATGGAGTGGGGCTCACCAAGTCAGCTGGGAAGAGGGTGTACCGCTATCAATGATCAAAGCCGCCTGCTATGGAACCACCTGTATCTATTAAAGATACAGCGCCCCCGGCAAAAGGGGCGTTAGTACATATGGAATAGTACTAGTATGAATGACTAAACACCCTCTCAATAGAACAAATGATAACATAAGGAAGGACAATCATAAAATCAATGAGAGCCTCAAACAATACCAAAACATCAAGTTAGGAGCAAGACAAGTTTTCAAGTAAATTTCCATATTTTAGGTTGGGAGATCTTAGCACCGATATACCACTGTGATTTTAGCACGGAGTCCGATCACGGCTCGATCGGCTAGGCCGTCTCACCCAAAGACATCCATCATAATCACAATCATTATCTCAATCTCAATCATTGTTTCAATCATATTCTCAAGCACAATCACCACCATGTGTGCGGCATGGCATCTGATCATGACCCGAACGGTTAGGCCATCTCACCACAATGATGTGTGGATCAACATCACCCTTTTCTAGCAATCATCTCATCCCAATAAAAGGGATACAATCACAATTCACTCATACACCGGCATGTGTAGTTTTGGGGTTAGGTTATTTTAACCTACCCTTCCTCGGTGACTAACGATACTCCCAGGGTGTTTATTTATTTAAAGGATTGACAACTCATTTCATTATCTTTTATATATCATTCATTTCATTAGCACCAATGGCCATAAAACAATGTCACTCTTGGCACGTTGGCCGTATTTTATATTTCATGCTCATCTCTTTCACTTTCAAACATCATCACGGATCATCAACAACAAAGCATTTCTATTCAAGACTTTAAGTCCACATGTGAGCAAATAAGAATGTTATGCACATTGAGATTTCTTATACAATTTGGCATAATAGCTTTCATTTGAATCACGACTTGAAGTTATAACATTTAGATATACAATCCATGCTTCGAGCACATTTTTAAATAGAACATAAAATAACAAGAACATTGGAATACATATTGAACATATATCTTTTAACACAAGGCTTATTCAGAATAATCAATTTATAATGAACAACTCGAGACTTACAAGGACACTGTGGGGTTCAATTCTAAGAGAGAAGTTTAGTCAACATACCTCACCTCGAGCTTTTTAAATTACTACAATGTTTCGGAATTCTTAGCCGCTTCGATCTATTTAGAAATATAGCAAAATTAAACACAAATTAGGAAGGAGTTCATGGTTCCAGCTCATTTGAGCATTTTATCAAACACTAGGTGGGCATTATGATTTCTAACTTCTCCTATGATGGATTTCCTCCACCCCACAACCCAAGGTCTACCCATTTGAGCTCACCTACCTTCCCATAACTCATGATTGTACTTGCATGCTGTCACGCCCCAAAATCGAGGAGCGCGACCGGTGCTCAAGTGAGTGAACCCGACCGAGCAAGCCTGTTGGATTTCCTTCTACCCAAACTCATCCACGAATGAAGATAATACATACTTTCATTAATTAGACAAAAAACGTGATCATGTCTACAATACCAATTCATTACCAATAGTTTTCATCATTTTAAACTCTCAAATGGGACAAGTAATACAACCACGACATAACATAGTTTGTCTTTCCCAGCACCAATACACAACCCACACTATGTCTACGGAGCCTCTATAGATTAAGAAGAGTACAATGATAATGCCGGGAATAAGGCCCCGGCTATACCTCAAACAGAATACACAAAGAACAAAATATACATGACCCCGGGATGAAGTGGGGCTCACCAAGTCAGCTGGGAAGAAGGTGTACTGCTATCACTGATCAATACCTCCAGCTATAGGACCACCTGCATCCATTTAAAGATACAGCGCCCCTGACAAAAGGGACGTTAGTACCGTCGAATAGTACTAGTATGAAAAACAAACACCAATTTAAGAATTTAGAAATACAATATGAATATGATGAATCAGGGCGACAATAGCATGATATAGCTAACCATTTAAACTAGAGCAAGCTTATTAAGAGCTATCAATATCATTTATAGGATTTAAGATGAGATCCTCTGTAACCATCTTCACACAAAGCGGCCCTGCCACCTCACCCGATGTATACAGGTGGAGGTGTAAGTACAGTACCACAACTCTACTCAAGCGGCCCCGCCGCCTCACCCAATGCATGCGGGTGGATGTATAACCACAGTACCAAGAACCTACACAAAGCGGCTATGCCGCCTCACCCCAATGTATGCGGGTGGAAATGCACCAATGATACCAATACCAACACAAAGCGGCTATGCTGCCTCACCCCAATATATATATGTAGGTGGTGGTGCCACAATAATACCAAAACTATACACAAAGTGGTCGTACCGCCTCACCCCAATGTATGCGGGTGGAGGTGCGGTCCCACAATACCATAATCCCTACACAAAGCGGTCATGCCGCCTCACCCCAATATATACAGGTGGAGGTGTATCACAATCCCAATCTCTACACAATTTGGCATAATAACTTTCACATAAATCACGACTTGAAATTATAACATGTGGATACACAATTCATAGTTTGGAACACATCCTCAATTTATAATGCAATATGATAAGATCATTTGAAACATGAATTGAACATATATCTTTATCACAAAACTTATCGGAATACTCGATTTGTAATCAACAACTTGGAACTTACAAGGATAATGGGAATTCCAATTCTTAAAGAAGAGTTTAGCCAACATACCTCACTTGAGCTTCCTTACACTCTAAATGCTCCGGAATTCTTAGCAACTTCAATCTATTTTAGAAATATAACAAATTGAACCAAAATTAGGAAGATGCTCATGGTTCTATCTCATTTGAGCATTTTATCAAACACTAGTTGTGCATTAAGGTTTCAAGGTACTTTTATGGAGGATTCCATCATCCAACAACCCAATCTTTACCATTTTTAGCTCAACAATCTTCCTACCCTTTGATAACACATGCATGTAAAATAAACAACTCTCATGGCCAAAAATTATCTTGCTAATTACTCATTTCTAGACAAAATTCGAAATTGAGGGTTAGGGTGTAGAATCTTACCTCTAGGATGAAGACCTAGTGAGTTTCCCTTCTTAATCATCCAAAACTTGAGCAAGAATTGAAGAATAATTATTGAAGAACAACTTCTCACTCTAGGGCACTCTCTCTCACTCTAAAATGTCATATTATAGCTCAAAAATGGCCAAAATAGTGTATTTAACGAAGTAGGGTTGGGTTTTAAAAACCTAAAAATGGAGCTCCGGAACAAGGTCTGCGACTGCATATGCGATCGCATAATCGATATGCGGACCGCATATCGGTCACATAATCGGTGACCAAATCAGCCAAAAACATGTCCGTGTCTGCGGTCACTATGCAGCCCGCAGACCTGTTCTGCGGCCGCGTAGTCGACCGCAAAATTTCATCCAAACTGGCCCTCTCCTGCCTCACTTCTGCGGCCATTATGCGGCCCGCAGAGTAATCCTGCGGTCGCATAATGGACCGCAGAAACGCATTTTTCTGCCAAAAGTTTTCCTTTACTTTCGGTGTATTGTTCAACCCAAAAATTCCGAGTCGCGGCTCGCAATCTCACCACGAAGAATTTCTATAATACAAAACACGTAAAACCAATTCGGCACCACGAAACATTATTTTTATTTTTGCAAAATTTTACGGGGCCTTACACATGCATAGATACATTCTCACACCCAAAAATCACACACCCGATTAACCATCTTCTACCCCAAATTCAAAATTGAGACTAGGACATGGAACCTTACCTCTTGGATGAAGAACTTAGGAGTTTTCCCTTGTGAATTCTCCAACTTTGAGCAAGAATTGATGAACAGTAAGCTTAGGAACTTTCCCTCGCACTCTATGGCACTTCCTCTCTTTAAACATTTCAGGTTTTTGCTTCAAAAATGGCCCTTTGTGTCTATATATTGAAATGGGGTCGGGTTATAAAATTAGAAAAAATAGAACCCCCGTGCAGATCTGCGGTCACATATGCGACCGCATAATACTTTTACGATCCGCAAAATGGACTGCATAATGGCCCTCCGAAACTGGGAATTTCTGCTTCACTCTGTGACAGGTCTGCGGTCCGCAGACCAATTCTGTGGTCGCATAATGCACCGCAGAACTCCCCTCCGAAATTTTTTATGTTGGATCTGCGATGGATTGTGCGACCCGCGAAATGATTATGAGGCCGCATAATGGTCCTAAAATTATCGCAAGTTTCTGCTTCATTCCGTGGCAGATCTGCGGTCTGCAGATCAGTTCTGCGATCGCAGAATGGACTGCAAAAATGCTCGGCACTGCCGAAAAGTTTCTTCAGCATCCCAACACACAGTTCGACCTAAAAAGTCTGTACCGCTCGTCAACACATAAGTCTATCTTGGCACCACGAAACCCCGAGTTTTAGGTGAAATTTTATGTGGCCTTACACTGGACATAACAATAATGAACCTTAATAATAGAAACGATAGAAATAACATAAGTCTTAAACCTTAATATATCATAGTAACACCAATACATGATAAAACCCGAAGAACTGGTAAATACAAAGCCATGAGCTCTAAAACGGAAATACAAGTCTGAAAAGCCAAACACGATACTGTCTAAAATAAAGACAACAATACATTAGAAAAGTGACGCCAAGACTGTGGTCAAGAATGCAGCTCTACCTCATCTCTCGGTGATCAACTTCGATAAACGCCTCAACTACCGATGACTGGGTTCGACACCTGGATCTGCACAATTAAGTGCAGAGTGTAGTATGAGTATAACTAACCCCATGTACTCAGCAAGTATCATAACTAACCTCGGCGAGGTAATAGAAACAAGAATTATAAATGATGGTCGTTGTGATCTATACAGCTCATAAATTCAACAAGTACAGAACGATAACATGATCAAGTCATAAAGCACAGGAGAACAATCCCGGTGTACACAATTTATCAAGTACTCTGCTCAGTCAATAATCCACCATTCTCGATGATATGCAAGTAAATTAGATAAATAACTAAGGAAATTTCAAGTCATGATGAAAATGCAATAACCAAACAACACTGGCCAGATTTCCTTAGAATTTCCGTCACTATACCAAACCACTGATCTATTTTCCTCAAATTCGTGTGTACACCATCAAGAGAGAAACATGAGAGGGTGACCCTAGGGGGTGGATCCATATCTACACACTGCACAACATAGTCATGTATAATAATCATACTTTGCCTGGTGTTGTCACGGGCTATATATCATAATCCGCTCGGCATGGTCACAGGCATAACAACACAATACGTTCGGCGTGGTCACATGCATAAAATCCAAATCATATCACACGGAATTAAATATACAAGAACATATGTATATGATCAATGAATATCAGCTTTCATTCTCGTGGAATGGTAATAGTGGCATGCTAAAGTGAATGCATGTGCAAAGTGTGCTATCATAGCTATAATCGGCAATTTCATCACGAAAATAGAAAATATCAAGTTCAATTAGGAGATGTCATGCCCCGACCTCGGGGAGCACGACCGGAGCTAAACCGAGATAATCCGGCCGAGCAAGCCTGCTAGATGCTTTTTACACGAACTTACCCAAGAATAAGGTGAAGACATATATCATTAATTAGATCATGAGAAGATCATATGAGTGACACCAATTCATTACCATTAGTTACATCATTTATAAGTCTTAAAATACATACACTTTCATAGTTTGATGTGGAACATGTGGTACAAATACAACATCACTAGTTTAACCTTCCCAACACCAACATACAACCCACGCTGTCTATTGAGCCTCTAATATATACAAAAGGATACCATGATAGTGCCGGCAACAAAGCCCCGGCTATACCTCAAAACATAATACACAAGGAACAAAAGATACACGACCCCGAAATGAAGTGGGGCTCACCAAGTCAGCTGGGAAGAGGGTGTACCGTTATCACTAATCAAAGTTGTCTATTGTGGAACCACATATATCCATTAAAGATGCAGCGCCCTCGGCAAAAGGGACGTTAGTACATATGCAATAGTACTAGTATGAATGACTAAACACCCTCTCAATAGAACGAGTAATAAAATAAGGAATAGCAATCATAGAATCAATGGGAGTCTCAACCAATACCAAGACATCAAGTTAGGAGCAAGATAAGATTTCAAGTAAATTACATTATTTTAGGTTGGGAGATCTTTAGTACCAATATACCATCGTGTCTTAGCATGGAATCCGATCACGGCCAGATCGGCTAGGTCGTATCACCCAAAGACATCCAATCACAATCACAATCACAATCACTATCTCAATATCAAGCACAATCACCACCATGTGTGCGGCATGGCGTCCGATCTCGACCCGACCGGCTAGACCGTCTCACTACAATGTCATGTGGATCGACATCACCCTTTTCTAGCAATCACCTCATCACATTTAAGGAGAATAATCTCATCACATCAATCTCATCCCAAATAAGGGGAAAAATCATAATCCACTCCTACAAAGGCACATATAGTTTCGGGGTTAGGTTATTTCAACCTACCCTTCCTCGGTGACTAACGATACTCCTAAATGTTTATTGTATAAAGGACTTTCAGCTCATTTCATAGACTTTTACTTATCTTTTCATTTCATTGGCACTAGTGGCTACAAATGTAATATCATTCTTGGCACGTCGGCCATATTTAATATTTCATGTTCACCCCATTCACTTTCAAACATCATCATGGATTATCAACAACAAAGCATCTATAATCATGACTTTTATTACACATATGAGCAAATAAGAGTCTTAGGCACATTGAGCTTTCTTCCACAATTTCATTGGTACTAGTGGCTACAATGTAATATCATTCTTGGCACGTCGGCCATATTTAATATTTTATGTTCACCCCTTTCACTTTCAAACATCATTATGGATTATCAACAACAAAGCATCTCTAATCATGACTTTTATTACACATATGAGCAAATAAGAGTCTTGGGCACATTGAGCTTTCTTCCACAATTTGGCATAATAACTCGCAATTGAGACATAATTGAATTCATAATATTTTGACACATGGTCACTTTTGAATACAACCTCAAAGGATAACACAATATGATAAGAGCATTCAGAATGCATTTTGAACATATATCTTTCGACACTTAGTTTATTCGGAATAGTCAAATTTATAAGGAACAACTCGGAACATGAGACATAAGAGCTTGAGCCAATCATAATTACAACTTACGAGGACATCATGAGCTTCGATTCTACAAGAGGAGGTTAGCCAACATACCTCGCTTTGAGCTCCCTTAAGTACTACAATGATTCGGAAATCCTAGCAACCTCAATCTATTTAGAAACATAACAAAATTGAACCGTAATTAGAAAGATACTCGGGGGTTCAACTCATTTGAGCACTTTATCAAACACTAGATGGGCATTATGTTTTCAAGGTTCTCTTATGGTGGATTCCTTCATCCCACAACCCAATATCTACCCTTTTGAGCTCAACAACCTTCCCACAATTTTGTTAGTACATGCATGCATAAATAACCCCCCCCCCCCCATACCTAAGAATCGCACTCTCCATTACCCATCTTCTACCCCAAACTCGAAATTGAAGACTAGGGTATGGAACCTTACCTCTTGGATGAAGACCTTGTGAGATTTCCTTGTGAATTCTCCAAGTCTTGAGAAAGGATTGATGAACAATTAGCTTAGGAATCCCCCCACTATAGACCACTTTCCTCTCTCTAAAATATCAGTTAAAACTAGCCAAAATAAACACCAAGTTATTTTTATAAAAATGGGACCGGGTGAAATTTTCCAAAACTTAAACTCTACGAAGCCGGGTCTGTGGTCGCAGACCGGACCGCAAAAACAGGTATGTGACCCGCAGAAAGGGTCCCAAAAACTGGGCAGGGCTGGACATGTCTGCGACAGATCTGCGATCGCATAATGGACCGCAGAACCTCCTTCCAAAGTCTTCTCATGCTAGTTCTGCGATGGATTGTGTGGCCCGCGAAATGGTTATGCGATCGCATAATGGACCGCATAATGGTCTTCAAAATTATCTCAAGTTCTGCTTCACTTTGCGACCGATCTGCGGCCCACAAAGTTGTTCTGCGGTCGCATAGTGGACCGCAGAAATGCCATAGTCGGCAAAATGATTCTTTCAACTCCCTGACGTACTGTACAACCCACAAAGACCGTACCGCGGATGAATTTCTACAACCCTCAAGCACATTAGCCTAACTCGGCACCACGAAACCCCGAGTTTTAGCAAAACTTTTACGAGGCCTTACATCCTCCCCCGCTTAAGATCATTCATCCTCGAATGAGGGTCAAATTTCACTATTAGCATCCAATGTGACTCAACAATTACTTCACACACCAGCAACCCCAAATATTTGACTAACTTCCCAAATCTCCAGAAATTTCGGCAGAGTTCCCCTATAACTGGGCCTATCCACCTGTCAGAGAATCCGAGAAACCAATCCTAACAACATATACATAATCTAACGACACGACATAACGTGAAAACAACACCAATCGTGGCATCATAAGCAATATATTACCAATTGTGAACACCCTTAACATCAATTGTATAAGTGAAACATAATTCATAGAAGGTAAGCTCGTAACATTTTCATTAAACATAACTTTGTAAATACATAGTTATTCAAACAAATGGAGGTACTTCTTCTTCATTTCTTCCTCGGCCTCCCAGGTGGCCTCTTCAACCTGTTGGTTTCGCCATAGCACTTTCACAGAGGCAATTTATTTATTTCTCAATTTTCAAACTTGCCTATCAAGAATGGCAACTGGAATATCCTCATAAGTTAATTCTTTATTAACCTCAATAGTCTCAACAAGAACAATAAGCGACGACTCTCCAACCACCTTCTTCAACATAGACACATGAAACACCAGGTGCACTAAGGACATTTCTGGAGGTAGCTCAAGCATGTAAGCCACCCAACCAATCCTCTGAATGACTCTATATGGTCCGACATACCTCGGACTCAACTTCCCTTTCTTATCAAATCGCATTATACCTTTCATGGGGGAAACCTTCAAGAATACCCAATCATTCTCTTTGAACTCCAAATCCCTACGACGCACATCCGAATAGGACTTCTGATGGCTCTGAGAAGTTTTCAACCGTTCCGTAATGATCTTAACCTTCTCCATAGCCTGATGCACAAGGTCTGGCCCTATCAACTCTGCTTCCCCAATCTCAAACCATCCAATGGGAGATCAACATCTCCTACCATATAAAGCCTCGAACGGTGCCATATGAATACTAGCATGATAATTGTTATTGTAGGCAAATTCTATGAGCGGAAAATGATCATCTTAGCTACCATTGAAGTCAAGAACACAAGCGCACAACATATCCTCAAGCATCTGAATAGTCCGTTCTGCCCGTCAGTTTGTGGATGGAAGGTTGTTCTAAAATTCACCTGAGTACCCAAACCTTGCTGAAATTTCTTCCAAAAATCAGCCATGAATTGTGCCCCTCGATTTGAGATAATAGAAATTGGAGTGCCATGCAACCTGACTATTTCCTTGATAAACAACTGAGCATATCGTTCTGCTGTGTCGGTAGCCTTAACAGGTTAGAAGTGTGTTGATTTCGTGAGTCAATCCACAATCACCCAAATCGAGTCGAACTTGCGAGGAGTGCGAGGTAGTCCTACCACAAAGTCCACATTGATCATCTCCCACTTCCACATTGGAATCTCGATGTTCTGTGCCAACCCATCGGGCCGTTGGTGTTCGGCCTTCACTTGCTGACAATTTGGACATCTTGCCACAAAGTCCGCTACATTCCTCTGAATATCACTCCACCAGTAGAATTCCTTAAGATCATGATACATCTTTGTAGAGCATGGGTGCACGGAATACCTAGAAGTGTGAGCCTCGATCATGATTCTTTCCCGGAGACCATCTACATTTTGAACACATAGTCGCCCTTGGTACCTTAATGTACCATCATCCATGCCAAGAGAAACAGTCGTGGTCTTATGTTTATGAATCCCCTCCTTCAACTGCACCAACAATGGATCGTTTGCTTCTCCTTGACTTCCACAACAAGCGATGATTCAGCCCTATTTTGTACGAGCACCCCTCCTTTACTAGAGTCCGCAAGACGAACTCCCAAACTAGCCAACCAATGAACCTCCTTGTCCAACGGCCTTTGATATGCCTCCAAGTGAGCCAAACTACTCATAGATTTCCGACTAAGAGCATCTGCCACAACATTAGCCTTCCCCGGATGATATAAGATATCGATGTCGTAATCCTTGAGTAACTCAAGCCATCTTCTCTGCCTTAGATTTAATTCCTTCTGTTTGAAAACATATTGGAGTCTCTTATGACCGTGAATATATCCACATGGACCCCATACAGATAATGATGCCAAATCTTCAATAAAAATACCACTGCCACAAGCTCTAAGTCATGTGTTGGATAGTTCTTCTCATGATTCTTGAGTTGCCTAGAAGCATAAGCTATCACCTTGCCATGCTGCATTAATACACACCCAAGTCCGATCCTTGAAGTATCATAATATACCACAAACCCATTTGTACCCTCTAGTAAGGTCAACACCAGTGTCGTAGTCAATCTTGATTTCAACTCTTGAAGCTCTTTTCACAAGCATTTGACCGTTGGAACTTAACCGCCTTATGCGTCAGTTTAGTCAATGGAGAGGCAAGAGTAGAGAACCCCTCCACAAATTTCCTATAATACCCAGCTAAGACCAAGAAATTGCGAATCTCTATTGGAGTTGTAGGTCTAGGCCAATTCTTCACAGTGGCAATCTTCTGAGTATCAATCTTAATTCCTTCTATGGAGATAACATGACCCAAGAATGTGACAAATTCAAGCCAAAATTCATACTTCAAAAACTTTGCATACAACTTGTGCTGATATAGAGTTTGCAGAACTACCTTGAGATGATCAGCATGGTCCTCTCTACTTCGTGAATATACACGAATATCATCTATGAACACTATCACAAAGGAGTCGAGAAAAGTCTTGAAGACTCGATTTATAAGATCCATGAAAGTTGTTGGGGCATTTGTTAGCCCAAAAGACATTACCAGAAACTCAAATTGCCCATACCGGGTCCTAAAAGATGTTTTCAGAATATCCTGCTCCCTGATCTTCAATTGGTAATACCCGAATCTTAAATCAATTTTGGAGAAGTACATAGCACCCTGCAATTGGTCAAACATGTCATCTATCCTTGGCAGTGGGTACTTATTCTTGATCGTGACCTTGTTGAGCTGACGATAGTCAATACACATTCTCAGTAACCCATCCTTCTTCCTTAAAAATAGGACATGTGCGCCCCAAGGTGACACACTCGGCCGGATGAAACCCTTCTCTAACAAATCCTTCAACTGCTCATTTAGCTCCTTCAATTATGTCGGTGCCATTCTGTAGGGTGGAATAGATATAGGCTGCATGCCTGGCATCATATCAATCCCAAAATCAATCTCCTTGTCTGGTGGAATCCCAGGGAGCTCATCAAAAAAGACCTCCGGAAATTCATTCACCACTGGCACGGACTCAAGTGTAGGTGCCTCAGCATCGGTGTCTGTAACTCGGACCAAATGGTAAATATACGCATTGTTGATCATCTTCGTGGCCTTAAGGTAAGAAATAAACATACCCTTCGGCACCACATCATCCCCCTTCCATTCAATAACTAACTCATTTGGAAATTCAAACCTAACGGCTCTTGTTTGCAATCAAGCTTAGAAAAACATGACTAAAGCCAGTCCATCCTCATTATTATATCAAAACCAACTATCCCCAATTCAATAAGATCGACCATGGTGTCCCGACCATGCACCGTGACAAAATAATCCTTATAAACCCGAGCGGCCATAATAGACTCACCAACCGGAGTAGATAATAGGCTCATGAAGTTGTTCTGGTTCTATCCCAAATTCCATAGAAACATAAAGAGTGACATAGGACAAAGTGGAACCGGGATTAATAAGGGCATATACATCATGAGATTGGACAGTCAATATACCTGTGACAACATCTGGAGAAGCCTCTGAACTCTAGCGACCCCTCATAACATAGAAACGATTGGGCCCTCTCGAACTCTATGTACCACCCCTAGCTGCACCATGCCCTGCGTGTGCTGGAGTGCCTCGAGCTAGAGGAGGTGTTGCAGATGTAGTAGCTGCAGAACTAGCTGGCTGTGTCGTACCCCTGCCCACACCCTGGCGGGACGAACAGAAATCCCTCTGAATATGGCCCCTCAACCCGCATCTGTAGTATATGGATAGGTCTATGTAGCATACCCCTAAGTGCATCTTCCCACACTTAGGGCATGAGGGCCTCCTCCGTTGCTAGAATCTCCCACCAGGCCGACCCTGCTGGTAGGATCCCTTGTTGCCCTGACCGTGCCTAAAACGGCTCTGCTGCTGCTGACTGGGCCCTCATGGTTGTGCACTGACTGAAGACTGAGCAAAGGACTAGGATGGCCCTGATGACCCTCCCCTAAATACTCACTTACCACTACCACCACCGCCAGAAGAACCACCAAAGTTGCCAGCGGATCGGGCCTTATTGCTACCCTCTCGCTCTATTCTATTCTTCAATTTAAAGTTCTCTGTGGCTTGAGCAAACGCCACCATCTTCCCATAGTTCATATCAGAATTTAAGACAGTTGTAGCAGCCTCATTAATAACCAAGGGGCTAATACCTTGCACGAACCAGCGCACTCTAGCTTTCATAGTGGGCAACATGTAAATAGCACACTTGGACATGCGCGTGAATCTCATATAGTACTCCCACACACTCAGGCTACCTTGCCTTAGGCTCTCAAACTCAGCGGCACGGGCTGACTTAGTCTTGGCAGGCAAGAAATGATCAATGAAGGCATCGACAAACTCACTCCACCTCGCCGGAGGGCTCCCCTCCTCACGGGACTCCTCCCACAGTTCAAACCAAGAATATGCCACCTCTTTCAGGTGGTAGGAAGCCAACTCCATTGCTTCCGTCTCAGTAGCACACATAACTCGAAGAGTCTTATGCATCTCATCAATGAAGTTCTGGGGGTCCTCCTCGGGATTAGTACCCGTGAACACTGGAGGATCCAACTAAAGAAACTTGTTCACCCTGGAACTAGCAGAGTCCCCTAGTTGAACTGGAAGATGTAGGTGCAAAATTCGATCTCTGGGCCTGGGAAGCCACTATCTGAGCCAACATCTGTATGGCTCCCCTAAGGTCCCCCTCAGAAATATCGGGACCGAAAGTTGGGGCTGGAGGTAGAACTGGAATATCGGCTGGAGGAATCGTTGCACCCTCAGTAGGCATAGGGATTGGTGCAGTCTGAGTAGGAGTAGTAGAATCAGGCAGTGTAGTAGTTGGGGGAATATCCCCACCCCTCGGATGCTCACCCACATCATCAGGTATAGAATCAACTGCCACTCCTGGGTGGCATTGGCTCCTTTTCCAGTTCTTGTCTTCTTTCTAGGCGCCATGTACTGAAAATTAGATCAATGCACGAGATTAGTGGAGGAACAGTCTTACGATCAACTCTATCGCATGACCTAGAACATCAAGTTAAAGGAGGAACAGTCTTACGATCAGCTCTATCGCACGGCCTAGAACATCTAAGAAGGGTGTTATTCCTAAATGCCCAAGTAGCCTCCTATATATAGATGTGGTCGACCACACACCGATAAGAAGGAATCTACTAGACACGGCTCTAAGACATCCTAGGACACTTTAAAACCTTAGGCTCTGATACCAAGTTTGTCACGCCCCGACCTCGGGGAGCGCGACCAGCGCTCAACCGAGATAACCCGGCCGAGCAAGCCTGCTAGATGCTTTCTACCCGAACTTACCCAAGAATAAGGTGAAGACATATTTCATTAATTAGATCATGAGAAGATCATGTGAGTGACACCAATTCATTACCATTAATTACATCATTAATAAGTCTCAAAATACATACACTTTCATAGTTTGATGTGGAACGTGTGGTACAAATACAACATTACTAGTTTGACCTTCCCAATACCAACATACAACCCACACTATCTACGGAGCCTCTAATAGATACAAAACAATATTATGATAGTGCCGGCAACAAGACCCCGGCTATACCTCAAAACATAATACACAAGGAATAAAATATACACGACCCCTAAATGAAGTGGGGCTCACCAAGTCAGCTGGGAAGAGGGTGTACTGTTATCACTGATCAAAGTTGTATGTTGTGGAACCACTTGCATCCATTAAAGATGCAGCGCCCCCGACAAAAGAGACGTTAGTACATATGGAATATTCTTAGTATGAATGAATAAACACCCTTTCAATAGAACGAGTAATAAAACAAGGAATAACAATCATAGAATCAATGGGAGTCTCAACCAATACCAAGACATCAAGTTAGGAGCAAGATAAGATTTCAAGTAAATTACATTATTTTAGGTTGGGAGATCTTTACTACCAATATACCACCGTGTCTTAGCATGGAGTCTGATCACGGCCCGATCGGCTAGGTCGTCTCACCCAAAGACATCCAATCAAAATCACAATCACAATCTCAATCACTATCTCAATCACAATCTCAAGCACAATCACCACCATGTGTGCGGCATGGCGTCCTATCTCAACCCGACCGGCTAGGCCATCTCACCACAATGTCGTGTGGATCAACATCACTCTTTGCTAGCAATCATCTCATCCCATTTATGGGTAATAATCTCATCACATCAATCTCATCCCAAATAAGGGGAATAATCGCAATCCACTCCTACACCGGAATGTGTAGTTTCGGAGTTAGGTTATTTCAACCTACCCTTCCTCTGTGACTAATGATACTCCCAAATGTTTATTGTGTAAAGGACTTTTAGCTCATTTCATAGTCTTTTACTTATCTTTTCATTTCATTGTCACTAGTGGCCACAAATATAATATCATTCTTGGCATGTCGGTTGTATTTCATATTTCATGTTCGCCCCTTTCACTTTCAAGCATCATCATGGATTATCAACAACAAAGCATCTCTAATCACGACTTTTAGTACACATATGAACAAACAAGAGTCTTAGGTACATTGAGCTTTCTTCCACAATTTGGCATAATAACTAGCAATTGAGACATAATTGAATTCATAATATTTCGACACTTGGTCAATTTTGAATACAATCTCGAAGGATAACATAATATGATAAGAGCATTCGGAATACATTTTGAACATATATCTTTCGACACAGAGTTTATTCGGAATAGTCAAATTTATAAGGAACAACTCGGAACATGAGACATAAGAGATTGAGCCAATCATAATTACAACTTACGAGAACATCATGAGCTTTGATTCTACAAGAGGAGGTTAGCCAACATACCTCACTTTGAGCTCCCTTAAGTACTACAATGATCCTAAAATCCTAACAACCTCAATATTTTTATAAACATAATAAAATTGAACCATAATTAGAAAGAAACTCGGGGGTTCAGCTCATTTGAACACTTTATCAAACACTAGGTGGGCATTATTTTTTCAAGGTCCTCATATGGTGGATTCCTTCATCCCACAACCAAATATCTATCCTTTTGAGCTCAATAACCTTCCCATAACTTTGTTAGTACATACATGCATAGATAACACCCTCCCCCCATACCTAAGAATCACACTCCCCATTACCCATCTTCTATCCCAAACTTAAAATTGAAGACTAGGGTATGGAACCTTACCTCTTGGATGAAGACCTTCTGAGTTTTCCTTGTGAATTCTCCAAGTCTTGAGCAAGGATTGATGAACAATTAGCTTAGGAATCCCCCTCTCACTCTAGACCACTTTCCTCTCTCTAAAATATCAGTTAGAACCAACAAAAACAAACCCCAAGTTATTTTTATAAAAATGGGATCGGGTAAAATTTTCCAAAACTTAAACTCTACGAAGTCGGGTCTGCGAGCGCAGACCAGACCACAAAAATAGGTATGCATACGGCAAAGGGGACCACAGAAAGGGTCCCAAAAACTGGGCAAGGCTGGATAGTTCTACGACAAATCTGCAGTCGCATAATGGACCGCAGAACCTTTTTCTGAAGTCTTCTCATGTTGGTTTTGCGATGGATTGTGCGGCCCGCGCAATGGTTATACGGCCGCATAATGGACTGAATAATGGTCTTCAAAATTAACTCAAGTTCTGCTTCATTCCGCGGCCGATCTGCGGCCCACAAAGTTGTTTCGCGGTCGCATAGTGGACCGCAAAAACCTTTCCTTTCTCCATACTTCCTACACTCTAAACTTCCTGGATTGAGCTGATCCAAAGTGTTTCCGGCAAGCGCCATACTCTGCAAAATGATTCTCGCAAGCTCACAGCGATGAATTTCTACAACCCTCAAACACATTAGCCTAACTCGGCACCATGAAATCCCGGGTTTTAGCAAATCTTGTACGGGGCCTTACATGAGATTAGCCCCTAATAACCTCAAACATGGATCAAATAGCCCACAAAAAGGTTACAATTATGAGAAACATCACAACTTAAAGCTTCACAATCAATTCAAGGCATTTCATAGCCTAAGCACTACCCCCGAGCATGGATAAATAACTCGGTGCTCATATATGGGCTCAAACCCCACACATATGCGTACCCATAGCACGTAGCTATCACAAATAACTCAGGCAACTAGTGCCTCAACCAAGTTTAGGTAAGATACTTACCTCAAGGAAGAAAAATCACTCCTCTAACAAGCCCTTCCCGCATGAACCAACCTTCGAACGACCCGAATCTAGCCAAATTAACTTAATATAATTAATAAAAGTCATAGGAATTGATTCCAAATGATAAAACTCTAAGATCTTTAACCAAAATTAAAAGGTCAACCCAAAAATTCAACCTCGGGCACGTGCCTCAAAACTCCACCAAACTTACAAATTCCGATACGAATCCAAACATACCAAAATCATCCAATTCCGACCTCAAATCGACTTTCAAATCCTCAATTTATATTTTAAAAAGGTTTTTACAAAAATCCCCAATTTCTCCAATTTGAATCATTAACCAAACACTAAAATCGAGGTTGGAATCATGAAATAATAACAAATCTCAAAAACTCTTATCTCGATCCAAATCGTGAAAATCCCCACAAAAATGGCCCAAAATCAAGCTCTCTAACTCAAAATGTGATAAAATAACAAAATCCCTCGAAATAGAGTATTATATAGGTCTGCCCAGGGGTCCTCTTCGCGATCACGAAGATCAAATTATCAGTTGCCAATATTACATCTTCGCGAACGCAGTCTGAAGCCCGTGAATGCTAACCCTTAGCTCAACTGGCCTACGCAAAAGCGACCCACCGCCTGCGAATGCGAAGGCCAACCATTAGCGCCCCTTACAGCTATTCCTCTACGCGATCGCGACACATAGGATGCAAACGCGATGAATCTCTCCCCTCCATGCTACACGAACGCGAAAGCCATCTTGTGAACGCGATGAGTAAATCTTCAGCCACCCAAATCACTCTTCGCGATCGCGAATGCCCATACATGATCACGATGAACTGCAGAACATCAGAAACTAGCAACTCTAAAACATGAAAAAATGGCCCCTAGCCCATCCGAAACATACCCAAGGCCCCCGGGACCCCATCTAATCACACCAACTAAACCCAAAACATAAAATAGACTCACCCGAGGAATCAAATCACACAAAACAATATTAAAAGAATGAATCGCACCCCAATTCAAGCCTAATGAACTTTCAACTTCCAAAATCCATGCCCAACCACATCAAATCAACTCTCAATGACTTTAAATTTTGCATTCAAGTCTCAAATGACACAACAGAGTCTCAAAATCCGAACCCGCTATCAACAAAGTCAGCTCCCCGTAAAACCTCTCAACCTCCTAAACCTTTAACTTTCCAATTTTTGCCAAAAAGCACCAAACCAACCTACAGACCTCCAAATCCAAATCTGGGCATACGCCTAAGTTCAAAATCACCATACGAAGGTATTGGAACCATCAAAATAACATTCCGGAGTCATCTACATAAAAGTCAAACTCTGATCAACTCTTACAACTTAAGCTTCCAACCTTGGTACTAAGTGTCCCAATTCACTCCAAGACCTTCCCGAATCCAATCCAACCACCCTGGCAAGTCACATAATCACAAATGAACATAAAAGAGACCATAAATATGGGAAAAGGGCTACAATTCACAAAATGACCAGTCGAGTCGTTACAATTAGTGCTCCTCGTAACAATACCTGATGGACCACATAGGGAACCTGCCAATTTGGCGCGAACTTCCCTTTTGCTTCTTCTTAACGGGGAAATAACTTCTTCAAAACCAATTGCCCTGGCATGAACTGTTGAGGTTTCACTTTCCAGCTGAATGTGTTGTCCATCCTATTTTGATACATCTGACCATGATAAACTGCATCCATCCTCTTTTCGCCGATGAGCATGAGTTGTTCTTGTCTGATATGTATCCATTCCACGTCGTCCAACTTGGCTTCATGGATAATTCTTAAAGATGGTAGCTTGACCTCTATAAGTATTACAGCTTCGTATCATATACTAGCATGTATGGAGTTGCCTCGATAGATGTCCTCATAGTGGTATGGTAACCAAGTAGGGCAAATGATATTTTCTCATGCCATGTCCTATGATTGTCCACTATCTTTCGCAAGATCCTCTTGATGTTTTTGTTGGCTGCTGCATCTGCTCTATTTATCTATGGCTTATATGTTGTAGAATTAAGATGGACGATTTTGAACTTCTCGCAAATTTCCCTCATGATATCGCTATTGAGGATGGCTTTATTGTCATTTATGATTGACTCTAGAATCCCAAATCAGCAGACTATGTTGTTACGAATGAAATCTGTCACCACCTTCTTTGTAATAACCTTGTATGTGGAAGCTTCGGCCCATTCAGTGAAGTAATCAATGGCTACCAAGATGAAATGGTATCCATTTGATGCAGCCAGTTCTAAAGGTAAAATTACATCCACGCCCCAAGCGGCGAACGACCAGGGAGAACCCATTATGTTTAACTAATTCGGCAGAACCCGGATGAAATCCCTGTGAATCTGACACTGGTGAAATTTCTGCACATAGCGGATACTGTCCCTTTCCATGGTCATCCAAAAGTATCCAGCCCTTAGAATCATCTTGGCTAAAGTGAAATCATTCATGTGAGACCCGCACGTTCCTGCATGTATTTCTTCCAATAATTTGTTGCTTCAGTTGCATCTACACACCTTAAAAGACCCAGGTCCAGGGTCCTCCTATACAGGACTTCCTTGTTAAGGAAAAGGCGATTAGTTAGTCTTCTCAATGCTCGCTCCTGACCTGTAGTGGCATTCTCTAGATATTCTCTTGCCTCGAGGAACTTCTTGATGTCATAATACCAAGGCTTTCCATCTGGTTCTTCATCTACATGAAAGTAGTATGCATGTTGATCCTGGATTTCTACTTCGATAGGGTCAATGTGATTCTTGTCCGGGTGTTGAATCATGGATGACAATGTTGCAAGAGCATCTGCAAACTCATTCTGAATTCTGGGAACATGTTTGTACTCGATCTTGGTGAGCTTCTTACACAATTCCTTCATACAATCCAAGTACAAAATGATCTTGGCATTCTTGGTGGTCCATTCTCCTTGGACTAGGTGGATCAACAAATCAGAATCTCTCATGACCAAACGTTCCTTGATGTTCATATCGACCACCATCCTAATCCTAAGGATGCACACCTCGTACTCCGCCATATTATTTGCACAGGGGAACCTTATCTTTGCTGAAATTCGATAGTGTTGTCCCGATTCAGAGATTAAGACTTCCCCAATTCCCACTCCCTTAAAATTTGCAGCTCCATCAAAGAACATTCTCCATCTGGGGTATGACTCTGAAATGTCCTCCCCAGCTAATAATACTTCTTCATCCGGGAAATACGTGGTAAGTGGCTCGTAGTATTTGTCCACCGGGTTTTTTGTAAGATGATCGGCCAATGCTTGACTTTAATAGCTTTCTGCATCACGTACACGATGTCGAACTCACTGAGAAGAATCTTTCATTTTGCTAACTTTCCTGTCGACATCGGCTTCTGAAAGATGTACTTGAGCGGGTCGAGTCTGGATATCAGATATGTGGTATATGCCGACAAGTAATGTCTTAACACTGAGCGATCCAAGTTAAAGCACAACACGTCTGTTCCAACAAGGTGTATCTGGCTTTGTATGGCGTGAATTTCTTGCTCAGGTAGTAAATAGCTTGTTCATTCTTTTTGATCTCGTCGTTTTGCCCCAACATGCATCCAAATGGTTTTATCCAAGACGGACAAGTATAGTAGATGTCGTGCCCCATTTTCTCGTGAAAGCGGGTTTTGACATATGATAACTCTTTTAAAGGGCATTGAAAGAGAAGAGTCGTCACCTAACGATTTTAAAGGTGTGTTAGGGCACGCATTTGCAAATAACTCTATTTTAGCTAGTCTCTGTTATCAAAGATTGGGTAAGGGCTCAAATTACCTCAAAGAGAAAGTGTTAGGAACCTTCCGAGGTCCACAACTGTGGTTCCCGGCCGAATTCTAGACTATGTAGGGTTTTTCGAATAATAAACAACTATTTTATGTGAGCATGCAAGTTAATCCATGGTTGAATTAGAGGAGAAGAGGTCTAAGAGTTGTTCTAGGTGGAATAGAATGAAGTAATTAATCGAAAGAAAAAAATACACAAGTAATGCAAAGGAACAATTCAAAAAGTACACTTTATTCATTAATAAATTAATAGGTAGAACTTCTTTGAACTACAAGATGTTGAACTTAAATAAATCTGAACACTAACTATACAAGGAAAAATTAGACATAATTGGGGGGCTTCCTAAATTTTTTAGCCTAAAGGATCACCCCCTGCAACATAAATAATACTTCGCAACCCTTTAAAGTGCAATGAGTGCTCATATTATCCAGTGGGCATAGACTATCATCTCCAGCTACCCGATTACTATGTTTAATTGGTTTTCCTAACATGCACTAATTCAATTCTAAGTCGTGCCCTACACATTCCTACACATCCCATGCCTATGGTCCAGGAGGCATTGGACCACTATATAGGTGGTTCTAGACCCATCCTAGGCTGCTCAAAATTAAAAGACTAGGAGCCACATAATTTAAACAAATAAGACTTCATATAAAGTATAGTTAGCATAACGGCTCATGTTTACCAACTTATCACAACCCAAAAACCAACTATCGTGATAACGCCTATCATGGTACTAGGCAAGCATCTACTCAACTATCTTAACAGAGTAAAAGCTTTGAAATTTTTAGACGGAGGCAATTAATATTTAAGAAAGCCTTTTAGGAACAGAAATAAACCCGCTGCACAATACAATCTATCCCAAAATCGGGGTGTCATCGAGTACATGAGCATCTATACCAGGAACAGTCTAATACAATTCTACGGAATAAGAACTGAAATGCAATAAAGATAATGAAGGAGAGTCAACGCCATGCAGCTACCTCGATAGTCTCCGGGATCAGCTACTCAAATATCAACACCCACTATGACCGGGAATACCTGGATCTGCACACGAAGTGCAGGGTGTAGCGTGAGTACAACCAACTAAGTAAGTAACAACAATAAATAAGGAACTGAAAGATAGTGACGAGATATGCAGTTATAGTTCATTTTCAGTAATCTCAACAAGAAAGTAGACCTCCTTTAAAATTCGGCAGTTTAAGTCAAATCAATTTATAAATGCCAAGTTCGAGTAAAATCCTGATATAATATCCCTCATAAGTTTCAAAACAATGACATATAACAACTATGCGCAACAATAATGGAAGCGAATACCGCCTCTCAGGGCAAAAGTAACTCAATCTTTCTCAATAGCTCATCACTCGGCTCTCAGCCCTCAACACTCACATTCAATAGGTACCTGCGCTCACTGGGTGTGTACAGACTCCGGAAGGGCTCCTTTAGCCCAAGCGCTATATCGCTGTGGCGTGCAGCCCGATCCCATATGAATAGCCATAAGGCTCGTTGCGGCGTGCAATCCGATCCATATATATATATATATATATATATACAGCCCTAAGGCTCGTTGTGGCGTGCAACCCGATCCATATACATACATATAGCTCACAGCTCGGCACTCAGTCATCAATCTTTCCAGTCTCTCGGGCTCTCAGAAATCATAAAAATCAGCCCAAACAAAGATAATATAATGTATCAGCAAGAAATAAGAAGAGACTGAGATATGATACACAAGTAAATCGTGACTGAGTACAAAACAGCAATTAGCAATTAATTCAACGAGTACACGACCTCTGCATGTCCCAATAGTGTAATCACATAGCCTAAGCATGACTCCTAACACGATTTGCAGTCAAATTTCTATAACACAAGGAGAGCATATAGCTAACAACAAGTTATTCAACTTTACAGTTCCACGGAATGGACCAAGTCACAATTCCTATGGTGCATGCCTTCATGCCCGTCACCTAGCATGTGCGTCACCACCAAACAATCATATAACAACAAAATCCGGGGTTTCATATCCTCGGGACCAGATTTAAAACTGTTACTTACCTCAATCCGAGCCAAAACTCTACTCCAAAATGCCCTTGCCTCACGAATCGGCCTCCAAACGTCCCGAATCTAGCCACAAGCAATACAATACAATCAATACGGCTAAAGGAATTAATTCCATAAGAAAAATACGAATTATAAGCCAAAATTCGAAATTGGTCCAAACCCAGCCCCCTGGCTCGCATCTCGAAATCCGACAAAAGTCACAAAACCCGAAAGCCCATTCGCTCACGAGTCTAACCATACCTAATTTATCAAAATCTGACATCAAATGGCCATTCAATTCCCCAAAATTAACTCTCCAAATCCCTAGCCTCAAACCCCCGAATTTCACCTCAAAGTCCCACCAACTAGGTGTAATATCAATAGGGAAACGTAATCATTGAAGAAAAATGGACACAAGGATCTTACCTCAAGAATTTCCCTTGAAAAGCCCTCTCAAAATCTCTAAAATCCGAGCTCAAAATGTTATAAATGGTGAAAAAACTCGAAACCTCGTATTTATATGTTCTGCTCAGGTCTTCCGCACCTGCGGCCCAAATCCCGCTTCTGCGGTCCCGCTTTTGCGATCCCGCTTTTGTTGTTGAAAGTCCGCTACTGCACCTGCATACTCCTTTCCGCATCTGCGGAAGCGCTTCTGCGCAGCAGGTCCGCATCTAGGGCCTCGCAGGTGCGGAAAGAATCTCGCACCTGCGGCCACCGCCAAGCCTCCTACTTTTCGATTATGCGGGCTCCTTCTCACTTTTGCGGGCTCGCACCTGCGGTTCCTACTCCGCAGGTGCGATTACTACAGCAATAGCAAAACTTCAGCTGCTTCCTCAACTTACTTCCAAGTCTGTTAACCACCTGAATTCAACCCGAGGCCACCGGGACCTCAACCAAAAATACCAACAAGTCTTATAACCCAATACGAACTTAGTCGAACCCTCAAATTACCTCAAACAACATCAAAAACAAGAATTCCACACAAATTCAAGCCTAATGAACTTTGAAATTTTCAAATTCTACAAACGACGTCGAAACCTATCGAACTACGTCCGATTGACCTCAAATTTTGAACATAAGTCACAACTGACCCCACGAATCTACTGCAACTTCTGGAATTGGAATCCGACCCCGATATCAAAAAGTCCAATCCCGACCAAACTTTCCAAAATTTCAAATTTAGCCATTTCAAGCCTAATTCTGCTACGGACCTCCAAATCATAATCCGGACACGCTCCTAAGTCCAGAATTACCCAACGGAGCTAACGGAACCATCAAAATTCCAATCCGAGGTTGTTTACATATAAGTATACATCCGGTCGACTTTTTCAACTTAAGCTTTCAATTAAGAGACTAAGTGTCTCAATTCACTCTGAATTCTCTCCGGACCCGAACCAACTAACCCGATAAGTCATAAAACAACAGTGAAGCACAAAAATGAGCAGAAAAGGGGAACGAGGCTACAACTCTCAAAATGATCGGCCGTGTCGTTACATCCTCCCCTCTTAAACAAACGTTCATCATAGAACGGGTCTAGAAACATACCCGGAGTCTTAAATAGGTGTGTATATCTGCTCCACATCTCCCGCTCGGTCTCCCAAGTAGCCTCCTCAACGGGCTGACCTCTCCACTGCGCCTTCACTGAAGCTATATCCTTTGACCTCAACTTTCGAATCTGTCAACCCAGAATAGCCACCGCCTCCATATCATAAGTCAAATCACCATCCAACTGAACCATGCTGAAATCCAATACATGGGACGGGTCGCCAACATACTTTCGGAGCATAGAAACATGAAATAATGGATGCACACTCAACAAGCTAGGTGGCAAGGCAAGCTTGTAAGCCACCTCCCCAATCCTCTGAAGTACCTCAAACCGCCCAATGAACTGAGGGCTCAACTTGCCATTCTTCCCGAACCGCATAACACCCTTCATGGGTGAAACCTTCAGCAGAACCTTCTCCCAACCATGTAAGACACATCACGGACCTTCCTGTCAGCATAACTCTTCTATCTAGACTGCGTCGTGCGAAGCCGCTCCTGAATCAATTTAACCTTATCCAATGCATCCTGAACTAAGTCTGTACCCAACAGCCTAGCCTCACCGGGCTCAAACTAACTCACCGGAGATCTACACCGCCTCCCATACAAATCCTCATACGGGGCCATCTGGATGCTCGACTGATAGCTGTTGTTGTAAGCAAACTCCGCGAGTGGAAGAAACTGGTCCCATGAACCCCCAAAATCAATGACACACGCATGTAGCATATCCTCCAATATTTGAATAGTACGCTCGGACTGCCCGTCCGTCTGAGGGTGAAATGTTGTACTCAACTCCACCTGAGTGCCCAACTCCTGCTGCATGGCCCTCCAAAACTGCGATGTAAATTGTGTGCCTC